>NW_027532419.1:415851-525226 GCF_008692635.1 Crocuta crocuta | reverse complement strand
ACAATTCACACCTATTGGGTGTTCCTATATTATATATTAGTTACATCATATAAAAATGTTCTTTTTGTTCAAATTTATGCCAGCTGTTTCCCACTACTGGTAAAAATAGACTTCTAAATAAAGAGAATGTGGGGAGGAGGAAGGCAATAATATTCTGGTGGTGATTCAGAGGCTGAGCCAGCTGATGCTCAGCTATTCAGCAAGAGAACAACTCTTCAAGAGAGTTGTGAATTAGGCTGGCTGAAACTCAACAATTCTGGGGAAAAAAAAAAAAAACATTTAGCCAAGAGGAAGTAAAGGACCCAGCACTGATAAAGACTTAATGAAACAGATGGCCCATTGTTTTGCAATGGAGCCACTACAATCAAGTCTGTTTTTAACCCATTTTAAAGACTTGTGTATAGATGTTTCAGAAAGTAGACTCTCATCCTAGAAAATCTATCAAGCAATAACATTTTTGTCCTGAGCAGCTGAGTGATAGTGATCAACTAAACACTGCTTAGGAGAATGAATTTGCAAGTGACTCTGTGTTTATTTATTTATTTTTTAATATGGGATACTATAATTTCTATCTTGTATAAATTTCTTGATAAAAGACTGGAAGAACAGAATGGGGAAATATAACACTAATTATGGGTCATCACTTTTCATGTTAGGAAAACTTCCTTTTATGATATCCTTAATAACGGAGAATAAATGAGGTTATTTCATGACACATCATTTTATAACTTATTTATCATACCAAAACCAGCAAAAGTGTTTGGCTAGACCAAATTCTGACTTCTATCTCATTCACTGAGAGGGGATGCAGCCCTCAGTTTGGATAAGAAAATCAGGCTGACATTTGCCTGCTGTGGTTAGAAATATACTGACAGTTCATTATTGCTCCAGAATATTCTTGCTATATGTTTTTAACCTTTCTTATCACCTGTCTTAAAATTTTAATTGTTTTAAGACAAGTTTTATAATACCTAAATTACCTATTGTTGGATTATTGCTCTGAAATATGCTATTGATTTATTCATGAAGCCGTTTTTTCTTTTCTGAAATGCGTGATCAAGTCAAGCACTGACCTCTTCCTTTGCAGTGAATAACCACCACAAATTTTTGTCTGTTAATACAATAACATAAAATAGTTGATTATTTGTCACCTTTAATTAAAAAGAACAGTGACTTTAGGAAGTGAAGTACTGACATAGTGTTGATGGTGGGATTGCTTCCCTATTCACTATTCTATATCTCTCTTCTCCCTACCCAGCATTTTCTTGAAGGGGTCATTATCTGCACTTTCACAAGTGACATTCTTTATTTTGAACTATCTTGATATTGTCTCAGCCACTGTTTTGAACTTGTCTTACTTAATGTATTTAATTGCCAAAAACAAATGTTCTTTTCAGATTTCATCCTGCTGGAAATCTCTGCTGAATTTCTCTTTGTCTCTGTCATTTTGTGTCTTTTCAGTTGGAAAGTGTTGTAGCCCTATTTGAAGGGTCAGGCCCTCATCTGCTGTGAGACAGCCAACCACCTCCAGGGCAGAGTGTTTATCATCAGTTTCAGCTCTCCAGTCTTTGAATTCCAACCTTGCTTCTATAGGTCTTTTTGTTTGTTGTTTGGCTTGGTTTATTTTTTGTTTTTGTTTTTGTTCTTGTTTTGTCTTTTTTTTTTTTTTGTATGAAGCCTAAGCAGTCATGAACCTGCCAAGTTCCAATTTTTAAAAAATATTTTACCTATTTGAGAGGCTCAGACCCCTGTCCAGCTTCCCCAAGTTGGGAGCTATTGGGATTAGCATCCTAAATTTACCTTTTGCCAGACTTAGCTTTAATCTACAGAAAATTCCTTTGGGATGGTTGTATATTTTCATGGAGCCTTATCAATTGAGAGTCTGAAAGTGATAAAGCTGATAAATATACATTTTGACAATTATCTTCAGGTGACTGTTATTTGCCAGTGTGGAAGCTACTCAGTCAACAAATAAGTTAGTGCTAAGACACTGAGTAGAATGCTTTCTAAAACTATGGTGTTTATGGTTTTTGATATTGAGCACCACCTACCATCTTTACTTCTTGCTAACATCCTCCATTTGAAGGCATGTGCATTCTCATGTTAAAACATATTTAAATCAAATTTGCTGCTTTTTTGCTAACTTTTTGTCTTGCTTTATTGCATCTTGTATAGCATTTTGATTTAGAGGTTGTCTGACTATAAGTAGCTTGGATAATAAGGATATTTAGTAACCCTTATGTCAAAATGTTAAGATATTAGGGTTATATTGGTGACTCAATAAAGTTATCAATGACCCACATTTATCCATCTGTTTTTGTTATTTTATCCTAAGTGTGATGGCATTCATTTTCAAGTTTGAGCCTTTAGAGGTATAATACAGGAAGTTACACACAGTTAAAACAGCTGCCATAGCTTAGGTCATCACATCTTCAAATAATTATGTCCAGAGACAAGAAACAGAAGACGATGCTTTTCATCATATTCTGTTCACCTTTTATGTGGAAAAATAATTTTTAAGTCTATTTATTTATTTTAACAGAGCATGAATGGGGGAGGAGTAGAGAGAGAAGGAGAGAGAATCCCAAGTAGGCTCCATACCATCAACACAGATCCCAACGCTGGGCTTGAACCCATGAACCATGAAATCATGACCTAGCTTAACCAACTGAGCCACCCAGACACCCCTATCTGGGAAAGCTTTTTTCCTAAAACATCATGATTGACTTCTTTGTATGCCTGAATGTCCAAAAGTATTCTATGAGCTCATCCCAACTTAATTAGCATGAGCATATCAGGAACTACACCAGAGACTATAGGAAGATCTTAGTCTCTCTGAACAAAATTATCCACAAATCCAAAAGAAAAAAAATCAACATTCTATTCATCTGTTTGTCTTTTTTTAATGGTTATTTATTTTTTGAGAGATAGAAAGACAGAGTGTGAGTTGGGGAGGGGCAGAGAGAGAGAGAGTGAGACATAGAATCTGAAGCAGGATCCAGGCTCTGAGCTTTCAGCACAGAGCCCAACACAGGTCTCAAACCCATGTACTACAAGATTATGACCTGAGCCAATGTTGAACACTTAACTGACTGAGCCACCCAGGCACGTGTTTATTTGTCAATGTTATCCAAAACCCTAGACTTTATACATTGAAGTTGGCCTGCAAAAATTTTAAAGGATGTTCTCAAAGAGTAAATGGGATGTACTTTATATCTGATATTGACAAATGACCAAGATTGTTATATATGTCATGTGTCATATGTAATATATATTAGAAGTCTTTTTGAGTTGACATATTGGTCATACCTAGACACTAATTGATAAAACTCTTTATAGGCTTATCTTGTTTTATTGAGCTTCACAAATATTTTTTTTTAATAAATTGAAGTTTTGCAGCAACCCTGCATTTTCTCACTGTATGGCTGTGTCATGTTTTGGGAATTTTTGCAACATTTCAAACTTTTTCATCATTATTGTATTTGTTATGGTGATCTGTGATCAAGGATTATAACTCATTGAAAGCTCAGATGAAAGTTAACATTTTTTTAAAAAATAAAGTGTTTTTTAATCAAGGTATGCACATTGTGTTTTTAAACACAATACTATTGTATACTTAATAGACTACAGTATAACATTCGACTCGATTTTGGCAAGGTCTTGATCTCATGGTTTGCGAGATTGAGCCTTGCTGTCAGCATAGAGCTTGATTGGAGAGACTCTCTCTCTCTCTCTCTCTCTCTCTGTTTCTCTTTCTCTCTGCCCCTCCCCAACATATATACCTCCTGTCTCTCTCAAAATAAATGAACTTAAAATAATAGACTACAGGAGCACCTGGATGGCTCAGTTGGTTGGGCGTCCAACTTCAGCTCAGGTCATGATCTTGTGGTTCCTGAGTTCAAGTCTCGCATCTGGCTCTGTGCTGACAGCTGGGAGCCTGGAGCCTGCTTCTGATTCTATGTCTCCCTCTCTGATCCTCCTCCACTCACACTCTGTCTCTGTCTCTCAAAAATGAATAAGTGCTAAAAAAGTAAAATAAATTAATAGACTACAGTATAATGTAAACATAACTTTTATATATACTAGGGAATCAAAAAATTCTCTTGATGTGCTTTATTTAATATTCGCTTCATTGCTATGGTCTGGAACCAAACCACAATGTCTCCAACGGCTGTTCTTATATGCATAATCAACCTTCTCCTCTACTTCTCTTCCTACTGATTAATACTTATTAATAATCTCACACATGTTGCACAATTTCAAAGTTTTATTTTTTATAGTCCTCTTTGCTGTCTGGTTATACAGACTCATCCTAGGAATTTTATTTTTTTACATTATTTAGGTTAAACTATGGGGGGATTCCAAAATCTGTTACTCTAGCTTCGATCTCTCTTCTATATTTCCACTTACTCACAATACTGAACATATTTCCAACTCAATTTTATCCACAGAAAAAATATTGTCCCTTTCTGATGCTCTCACTTCAGTCTGCTTTTTGTGTCTCCTCTAACATCATGACAATGGTTTTTCAATCATTATTATCATCTAAGATAACATTCTTGGAAAACTCACTCCGGTGAGGTTATATTCCCTATTTAATGTGAGTAAAGAAAAATAAAAAGACATTATCTGGGTCATCGGTATTTCCAAGTCTCGAAAAGGAGATAAGCTACACCTGAAATAACTGTAATAACAGTTATTTATTCAACTGTTTGAAGTTATCATCAATTCTTCTCTTTATGTTGCATCCTGCATACACTGAATTGACATATATTGACAAATACTTTTGGCTTCAAGGAAAAAAAAATCTAGAAAAAAACATTCATCAGAACTTCCACCACTACAACGAGGTAGAAACTATTATCACTGGTAACAAGATATTGTCAGTAGTTCTTTACTATCTGTTTTCATCACACACACACACACACACAGACAAGTACACTCACTTCTCTACAGCAACTAGAGTGATCCTTTTGCTCAAAATCTAGTGATCTCCATTATTTCATAGGGTAAAAGCAGGAGCCTTTACAATGGCTTGAAGACCTTAAAAGAACCTCATCTCCACTCTCCTCAAACTCAGATCCTAAAAACTCAGGCTTAATTCTTCTGTGCACTGTTTCATACTTGTCTGTCATCAGGGCCTTCACAGGGCTATTTTCTCTGCATGGAATGCTCTTTCCTTATGTATCCTCAAGCTTTTCTTCCTTGATTCATTTAGGTCTTTGTTGAAAAGATACCTAACAACAAGCCTTCTATAACCTTCATATTCAAAATAATACAAACCACTTCCATTACTTTGTAAGTGCTCTATCCACTTATATTTTGTCCTTTGTACTTATTAACACCTGATGATATCTTTCTATCTATCTATCTATCTATCTATCTATCTATCTATCTATCTATCATCTATCTATCTACCTATCATCTATCTAATGTCTCCCCAGAAAGAATAGAAAGAATGGAAATTCAATGAAAACAAGGCCATTTTTTTCAATTTATTTCAAACCAAATTGCAGTGTGTCAGCATGATTCCTAACATGTAAAAAGTGCTCAATAAATATTCGTTGAGTAAATAAACAAATAAATAAATATCATAGAATATACAAATGATTTCCTAAACTGGGTAGAGGAAAGAAAGTGGAGTAAAGGGAATTGATATTTTATGAATTCCTCCTCAGGTAGACATATTGTTTTTTTTTCACATAGCATTACATGACATTATAAACATATGTCAATCTTGACCGTATGACAACATAGACTATAATGTAATTTCTATTTTCTCATTAAATAGTTTTTTGACCAATTTAAATACATAAATTCAATCATTATGATAATATTGTATATATATAATATTTAATTTGTTCATTTATATATAATTAAAATGACATAATGAATTAATTTTAAGTTATTACTTTTATATTCTCACAATGCATGAAATCATTTAATTCAACTACTCATACTCCTCTTCGACATTAATTTCATCATCTAACACAGCCCCTGTCTCTTATTTTTTATCATCTAAATTATTCAAGATGAATATGCATGTGATGCAAGACATTGTAACTCAAAATCACAAATTCTCATAGTCCTGAAATTAAAATATTGATTTTTTTCTTCAACATTTCTTTTCTTATGGATATAATTGTGGTCTCCACATTGTAACAATTTATTGCATAATCATCAAATAATTTTTAAAGTTTTTATCTTCTTTTCTCCTTCTCTTTCTTTAATGATTATAATGTACACTTTCAATTATGAGAGCATATACCCAGTAGCAATGACAAAATTTATGTAGTCTATTGCTTTTGCTGTTATAGTTTGGCTCTCGTTTTATGTCAGGTTACATCTATAAATATCCTGATCTAGGGATGATGGCTTTACCCAATGTATATCTCTCTTTAAAAAATAACACCCTATAAAACAAGTCTGTAAGAGCCCACATGTAGGTGTTTCTTATTTCCTAAGAGTTAACATCAGAGAAAAAGCCTTACATAGCTTTTGCACATATATAATAATTTATTTCATTTAATAAGTTCAGTGTCTCTGAGTTGGGTATTGTGGGTCCCAGGAGTAGAAAAGACAGAGTGAATTTCTGCCATGGGAATTCAGAAGCGTCTTGAGGAAAATGAGTGGAAGATTAAATGTAGATATGATTTAGATAAAGGAAATGATAGTCTGAGTCATTCCAGGTGGAGGAAGTGGGATATGCAAAAGCATAGCTTTAGAGAAAAGAACAGGCTAAGGGCAGAATAAATGAATGCCCTCTTATCATACACTAGTGTTTTGGTTTGGCGGAAACCCCAATATTAAACCCCAATATTAAAAAGGCTGGAAAGGAGATATGTTTTTATGATGTAGAACTTAGCTGTCTTGGTAAGGAGTTTCATCTTTAATTCATAGTGAGGAGACACTGCAAATTTGTACAAGGTAGGATGATTATTGTTCTCTCATTTGCCTCTTCTTACCTATAGATTACATCATTTAAACTTTATAATAATCCTTAGAGACATGTATTATTTTCATTTTACAGATAAGAAAAAGCCTATCACATAGAAATAAAATAATGCTCCCAAGTCACACTGAAGGAGACCTGAAATTCCTTCTCTTTTGTTTCAGGTTGTCTTCTATCTCTGTCTTAATAAGATAACAGCATGCAGAATGGTCTGAACAGGGAAGAGGCTAAAGAGAAGCAGGGAGACTAGCTGGGAAGATATTGAAATAGCCTAGTTAGAGGGGAGAAGAATTTTAAGGTAAACTAAGGAGTCAGCATAAGGGTATTTTATATCTGCAATTACTAAGTTCAAGCATCGGACTCTGTGCTGACAGCTCAGAGCCTGGAGCCTGCATCCGATTCTGTGTGTGTCTCTCTCTCTGCCCCTCCTCTGCTCATGATCTGTGTCTCTCTGTCTCTCACAAACAAATAAATGTTTAAAAAAAATAAAATAAAATTGTTAAATGGACCTTTTATTTATCTCAGTCACACACACAAAAAAAACAATGGTAGGAAGAACTTTATATGAAAGTGTAATAAAAATGTGTATATCACCGGGTTCTTTTTTGTTGTTTACACACTGGAGTCATAGTACCAATTTTCATATAAATAATATTCTAAGATCATCAGCAGTGTAATAACATCAATAAATGGTTTATTTCAAAGGCTTCTTTCATACAAAGAACTCAAAGTTATCATGAACATTAATTACATTTACAAGTCTCTGAGGGTTAGATTCATTTATGTAACTTTCTCTGTTAGAATCACTTACAGATAATGGTGTTAAATAACAATATTCCTGCTAATCAGACCTTTTGAAGCATAGAATTAATAAATCTAAATAAATAAACCAGGATGCTGATAGAGAATTTTATTTTATGTTGACACTTTTTCATTGTCCACACAGTCTCCATAAACCTTTTCTAAATTATAATAAAATTCTCAAAAACACATGCCAAGAATCAGAGGCATATTTTCTCTGTAGTCAATGAAGTACAAGTTTTTGTGCTCGTCACTTGCACATTCACTTGATGGACCTGAGAAGCGTCTGAGAAATCTACTGTTCAAACCATACACAAGCAAATCATACCCAAGTCCATAGATATATGTGAAGGACAAAATTCCTTTGATATTATTTCCTGAGTAATTTGAAATAGTTTTAAGCCCTATATGTGCTATTGTTAATCTCTTTATTTAATTTTTGAGTAAAAGCAATACAAAGAAAGCATTGTGGACCTTTTTCTAGCTAAAATATATATCTGTTAGTTATTAATTTCCAATCTAATACAAATGTAATAAAAATAGTAGGGATAGGATAAACTAAAGAGTGAAGGCTTGTGTCCCTTTGTAGGGGAAAAAATGTGAACAGCAATAGATAGTTTATAATCCTGTGTAACACAGACATTATATCTGTAAAAGAAGAAAAGAGAGTACTAAACTTTGCTGCCCTCTCCATGTGCTTTACAAATTGAGCAAAGATCTTTCTTTTCCTAGTCAAAGGTGATTAGAGCAGCATACACATCTGATTCTGATAAGGGGTCAAGAACCTGCGTGAAATGTCTCAAATTAATTGGGAATTCAAACAAGCAGGCATAGAAGTTACAAACAACAGGGGCACCTGGGTGACTCAGTTGGTCGAGCATCCGACTTCAGCTCAGGTCATGATCTCAAGGTTTGTGGGCTCGAACCCCACATTGGGCTACGTGCTGACAGCTCAGAGACTGCAGTCTGCTTCAGTTTCTGTGTCTCTCTCTCTCTGTCCCTCCTCTATTCATGTTCTCTGTCTCTCTCTCAAAATAAATAAATAAACATTAAAAACAAAAAGAAATTACAAACAACACATGGTGGGCAAAGAAGAATTGGAACAATACTACTCAATAGAACTTTCTGGGATGATGAAAATATGGCTATTGAGAATTGAAATATGCCTAACGAGAAAGACAAACTAAATCTTTTATTTTATTAAGTTTAACTAATATGAATTTAAATGTAGCTAGTTACATTGTTAAGACCGCAAAGATCTAGAAGTTCATGGTAGTAGTCAGATTGTGTAACTCTGTTGGACTAGGTGCACATTGAGTAAAGGGGTCCAATTGAAAGACAATGCTGTCGACATGAAAAAAATATTAGAGAAAAGAGAAACTATGTTGATCGGGAGAAGCAGAGATTATCATTTTGATTCCTGATTTTTAGTTCCAGTTTGCATGGTACCCAGTTCTTTGCTCTATCTTTGAGCTTGGTAAGAAATCTATTCCCTCTCCCTGTAAATCCCAGTTATGTTTTGAATTAATTTATGTGTATTACTTAAAAAAACAAAAACAACTTGACTTCACAACAAATGGTAAAATGTCTCCAAAATCCTAGGGAAACCACACAGGTCTGTGGAGTTACTTGCTTTATTTACAGTATAATATAACAGGTAGAGCTCGAGGTTACATGGAGTATGGATCTGGGCTAATGGCTCAGCTCAGTTTCTAAGTTCTGTGAATCTGGAGAAAAAAATGTTTCAGTGTCTGTAAGTATCACTTTATCACCATAAAATGGGATGAAGAACAGTTAATGATGACACCAATTGCACAGAAATGTGAATATTCAATATAATAATACATACGTAGAAATTGTGAAAGTAACTGGCACACAGTAGCCAGTCAGTTTTTGCTCTCACGTGCTGCCCACATGCAGAGCCAGCCATACTCGTCCAATAACCTGGCATGTTCAGATGACACCAGTGGTCACAGCTCTTCTAACATGTACTGTCATCTTTGTGAGACAAAAAGGGAGGGTAATGGAGTAATTTTATTCGGACTGTAGAGAACTACTTAAAATTTGGAAGCTGTGTATGAAATATCCATATGGATGATGTTTTGTTGCCTAATTAATAGTGAAAGACAAGACCACTGATACATTGAAACAAGATGTCATAATTAGGTTTAAATTATCTGGAAGTTTCCACAGTCATATCAAAAATAGGTTTGTTTTTGATGCATTGCTATCTCTTTACCTAAACTTTGGTGATACTAAATAAATAAATTCATGAAAAAGAAATGTCCATATAAAGAAACATATCTTCCTTGGGCAAGATACAATCTTTCTGAAAATGAAAAGAATCACATTAGAAATTATAATGTGTTACTTTCATTTCAGTGTTAACCATGTTTGAAACAACAAAAAATTCCAATTTCTACAAAAATGTTCTCTAGGCTATCATTTGCATAGAATTGCAATGTATATGTGATATGTATAGAAAATAAATGTCAAGATGGGAAATGGAAATTCTAAATATATCTCTGTTTGCACATTGGTCATATTATCAATTAGATAAATGAAATAACAGTCTACATTTTTTTAAGAGTTTTAGGTAAGTATCCTACAATATCACAGTCAGTTTGTTAACAACTGTAGCCTGATGTGGCTGGGGCTGGACCTATTGCTTTTTCTCCAGACACTACTATCTCACGTTAATATGGAACATCAGGCTAGGTGTTTTAATGTTTGTTTAATTTAATAGAAGCAATTTCTATACTTATGTATTAAATGCATTTTATTTTTTTTTCATATGCCTAGAGGCATATGGCAAACTGGACATAAGTTTTAATTGATTTTAAAACATCACAGTCTATATTGCACATAAGCTCGTATCTTGGTATAAAATAATAAAACTAAATGGAGAGCATGTATCTAACAGTCACCTGCACTTCTCCCAGGCATGTACAAATCCACCTAGCCAAATGAGAATTGTTTTTTTTTTTTAAACTTCCACTCCCCCCTCTAGTATCCTTTAGCTAGATAATAAGATGCCATCACTTGTTCCCAGAATAGAAAGTGGGAATCATCAAATTCTTTCTTTAACTTGTAACTTCTGTACTTCTAATCCATAATCAATTCCAGTCTCTTCTCTTTTTTAAAGTCTGTCAACTTGCTTCTTCTTCTCCATCTCTTCTGTTCTTCCTCTTGGGCTTTCACCATATCTCACTTCTAATACTGTAATAATACTTTCAATCCATTCTCCACATGCAGCTAAAATGATTTTTATAAAACATAAATCTAGTGTTGTTACAGTTCAGCCCACAAACCAATCTAGTTCTGTGTCTACATACCACAGCTTCCTTCCTCTTATAGTGGAACAGGTCCCATCTGTATTGGATCCAAACCCCTCTTCCACTGAGCTCTGGATCTTGTCATCTCAAAGTATTTCCCTCTTCCTTTTGTAAAATGGAAAAGTTTTTCTTGACTAAGGAGTATTTCTCCTCTAAATACTCCTTTATTTTTATTATTCTCTCTATTACAGAACATTCTTTCAAAATTTGGATATGACCTCATTGTCTCCACTCTTCACTCATTACTTAATTTCTCCTCCTCCTCCTCCTTCTTCATTTTAGAGAGAGAGTGCATAAGCAGGGGAGAAAGGCAGAGGGAGAAAGAGAAAGAGGGAGAGAGAGAGAGAGAGAGCCTCAAGCAGACTTCATGCTTACTGCAGAGCTGATGTAGGGCTTGATTCCACAGTCTTGGGATCCTGACCTAAGCTGAAAGCAAGAGTCGGAATCTTAACAGACTGAACCACCCAGGTGCCTCCACTCATTACTCAATTTCTATCTTTCTAACCAACCCACTGAAATTGTTTTCATCAAGCCTAAAAATTATATGTTGCCTTGCCAAAGCAAATGACACTTTTCTGACTATGTCTTATTTGACATCTCAGCAGCATTTTTCTTGACTCACTTTCTTTTCTTAGATTTTATGTTATCAACATAAAGTCTGATTTTCTGCCTCACTAACTGTTTCTTAGTCTCTTTCACAACTTCCTTCTAATGGTTTAAATGTAGGCATATCCCAGCATTCCTTCTGCACCCTCTTCTCTATTTTTATACTTTTTTCTTAGGGACTCTCTTCTAGTACCATATTTTTATATATCATGTGGCCAAATTTAAATCTATGGTGCTAATATGCCCATGAACATGAGATGCATTCAAAATAGACAGGTAAGGATCACTTTAAACTTACAATATTTGAAGTAGAATTTTGATTTGTGTCTCTTATTTCTACAGTTTTTTCCATTACAGTAGATGACATTACTGATTAAACAATTACACCCAAAACCCAGGTGTTACTATAATCTTTATTTCTCCATCTAGTACATCAACATGTACCCCAGAATTATTCTTTGTCTTCATTTCCACTTCAAGACCTTGAAATAGGCAAGAAAACACTGAAAAATGTGTATTTCAGTAAACTATAAGTATCTATTCATCAAACTAATTAATAAGAGAAAAGATAAGCCACAGAGTGGAAAATTTTGGCCACATATGTAACTCACAAACCACTCATCTACAAAAAAGAACATATAGACAGTTGCATATAAGGATGTTTTCATTGCTTTGTAGCCCAATTATTACAACATAATAGTGTGATAAATAATGATTTTTACTGCCACTTACGAGTATAAGACAATTTGCATTACTTCAGTATCATTTAACCCATGTGCAGTTTCAGTTGAAGTAGATGTCACTGTTGTTTCACTTTTATATTATATGGAAAAATGAGTTTCAGAGAACATTAATAAATTAATCAGAATCACACAGCTTGGAGATTGGTTTTGTGTTTGCAGTGGTTCAATAGTAGAACCCACAGGGTTGTTAGGTAATCATACTGTTTTGCCTGCTTTTAACCTCTCTGAATCTGTATGTTTCAGAGAAGTGGGTTATCAATTTTCTTATTCCTATTATTTTGTTGCTTTTCACTTTCATATTTTGATAGAGGAATTAATCAACACTCCCACTGACAAGATGCTTTTAGCTAAATTTTGATATTGGTAACTGGGTTTGATTTTTAAAATGTCAGCCTCTGATTTCCTTCTGGATTGAGCTTGGGAATGTGACTTCCATTACATAGATGAATCAGATTTCCCATTAATGTTGGGATGTTTTCCATATTGGAATCTGGTAGGCTATTGATTCAAATTCTCAACCCACATCTAAATGTATAGATTATCATGTTACATTTTACATACATTGGAAACAAAATTTCTGGGATATTAGTGATTCCAGTTGACCTTCAATGTGAGGGAAATTAGACTAATGGAATTAGTCTAATTAGCCTTAACATATTGGGAAAGGTTAATGCTGAAAGAAGAAGAATTTGGAACAAAATGTAAATAATCTACAGATATATAAATGAAATGAAATGAGCATGGCAAGAGTGTCACCCATGCTGCTTCCATGGAATGCACACAACTCACAGAACCACATAAAGCACTTCTCTCCTCACCTTGTCTCTATCTCAATGAATGGCACCACTCAGTAGCCAGAAATGTTGACATTTCTTATAGATTCACTCCCATATTTATTTTTTAAATTTTGTTTAACATTTATTTTTGAGAAAGAAAGAGAGACAGAGTGCAAGCAGGGAAGGGACAGAGAGAGACAGAGACAGAGACACAGAATCCAAAGCAGGCTTCAGGCTCTGAGTTGTCAGGACACAGCCCAACACAGGGCTTGAACTCACTGACAGTGAGATCCCAACCTGAGGTGAAGTCAGATGCCTAACCAACTAAGCTACCAGGCACCCTGGTTTACTCTCAGGTTTAGATGGTCACTAAATACTCTACTTTTTTTAGCATCTCACGTAAATGTCCTCTTTTGCTATCCCACCTGTTAGTTCCCTTAGTTCAGGTCTTAATTATTTTTTTTCTGAACCCTTGCAATACTCCTAATTGGTCTCCCTGATCACAGAATTTCTCTCTTTCAATTTCACTCACCAGAATCTAGCCTCACTGATTTATCTGAGATGCTTCTCTGGGCGGTAGGAGTCATAGGTGATGAAGATCAATAGGGAGGGGCAGGGTAAGTTCTACAAAGAAATGTTTCCAAGAATACGAGGAGGGACTGTATTCGCATTTTTGAAATGTAAGAACTCAGCTCAATGACCAAGGATGAATAAAAAAGTCAAAATTTAAGGACTAGTGATTGAGTGGAGTTGAGTAGCAATCGAGCTTATAATTGCTTTTAATTAAAAAAAAATTCTATGGTACTACTAGAATAAAACAGAAAAAACATGTTCTCATATTGAGATATTCATAAGAAGTTATGTAATAGATTTCAGAAACAATAGCTATAAGAATTCTTTTGCTAAACTTAAATCAAATTGATTAGCTATATTTCTCTTTAAATCTACTGCTCTATGGGTTTTGGTCTCCATAACATTGCAAAGATTTTTTTAAAGTTTATTTATTTTGAAGAAGATAGAGACAGCACAAGCAGAGGAGGGACACAGAGAGAGAGGGAGAGAGAGAGAGAGAGTGTCCCAAGCATGATCCACACTGCCAGCTGTGGAGCACACTATGGGGCTCGAACTCACGAACCTTAAGATCAAGACCTGAGCCGAAACCAAGCTGACTGAGCCACCCGGGCTCCACCATTGCAAAGATTTTTAATAAAATATTTCCCACTACATTTAAAAACTTCACTATTAACTCAGTTACCTCACAGATATCGTAATTTGTTATGGAACTTTGCGGTCATGCAAAGCATGACCTTTTAAACAACATGTATTTCATAAAATGATTTTAATGTTTTTCTTGGACATTAGTTTAATTTACCTATCTGTTGAATTTTTTGTAAAAGCACTTAGAGGTTTTTTTGTTTTGTTTGATTGTTTGTTTTTGATTAATAAAGTGTTAACAATTGGTAGAATTTTTAAACACAGTAGTTTCTCTTTAAAAGTTTTCTAATATTTTTAACTCAGAATAGACATTCTTACCCTCTAGCATCAGGTCACCAATGCGTTGGCAGTAACTACTCATGACTTTCAGATGCGTTTACATTACACAGAAACCATAGGCCACTTTATAACATCTCTTCGTGCCTAAAAAGTGGTTAGCACAGTAACTGGTTTAAAAAGTTTTCAACAGAATGATTCAGTTGCCTCGTATGTTGTTATAGAATGGCTTTCGGGCTGGCCTGAAATTTTTACAGGCTGCCAATCTCATTCTCCCTATAGGCCCTTGGCCTTTCCTCTCTGAAAATTTAATTTTGTGGTCAAAACACTTTTTCCTTTGAGGTAGATGTGGCTTCCAGTGAATGCAATGATGCCTCCTTTTGTACCATGGTCCAGTTCAGAGTGTAAACATCAGTTCTGTCTCAGAAGAAAAACAAACTTGCATTTTACGGCATCACATAAGTATGTGATGTATATAACATCAAGCACTTCAGACATCTATGTGATAAGCATCAGCCCTTTCATAATTCTGCAGTAAAGCTCCCTCCCCCACCCCCCACCCCCACGGACCATGCCAATCAGAGTAAGGACAGCTTTCACTGCTCTCATCTCTAAATGTTGTTCTCTTTCATTGGTTATTTTCCCCTTGGACCCAGTCAAGATAATTTTAAAAATATATTTTTTTATCTTAAGATTTTTTAGTTCTTTAACTTTTAATTTAAAAGAAATGGTTAGTTAAGTCTAATTCCCTCTCCTGCTCTCTGACCCATTTTGGTAATTGACATTTCTCTGCCTGCTGGCCTAATTTCTAGCTGCTATTACCAGAGAGACTCTGGCTCGCTCTGTCTTCCAGAGTCCTCTACATTCATGCACATGCATCTAGCAAGACCAAAGTGCTGGACAAATGAGCTTCCAACCAATAGCTGGAGTGAGTTAGTGAGTAAACACCCTCAAAGAATGAATATGTTATCTGTCAGGTATAGCTTTTATGTCTACTTTGCTCTGTGTATCTCTGAACTCTGCTTCTCTCCACTGAACAGATTTCTCATTTTCCTAAGATTCTTCTTTGTCCCTTGTAAGTATATCCTATATAATATGCAAAGGACTCTATATAAACATAGCTTTGATTTTATCCCTGACTATATGACCATTATATTCTAAGGCTCTTCACAGTCTAACTGGCTAGCTGACTACAGATTTACAAGAAAATTCAATGTAACCAACTAGCCTATGAATTAATACATTGGAGGTGCAGTATCCACCCAGATCCAATTATCTAAGACCTGACTGTTGTTTCCTGTAATATGATCACAACAGATGGATTCTCTTTCTTTTAGTGAGATTAAAGAAGTGATATTCTTAGAAAATGATTGGAACCAAGAAGCAAAAATTAGAATATCTAAAATGTCTATAAAGAAATAATCTTTGGTAAGGTAAACTCTTTAAACAATACACTAGATTTTCTCCAACCAGCATCTGGATACCACTGAAAGGTTGAGTCATCAGGTAGCATCTGTAAATACATGGTATAAATATTTATTCAAGATGTACAAGAAATAACATGTTTCTTTATTATTCTTTAAGCACCCTCTCCAGCAAACTCAAAGACACACACAGTCTGCTGAAATCACTAAAAAAAAAAGTTCAATCTTATTTCTTTGTAGTAATCCCCTAACAATTCTATATTCATGTTAACATCTCACCAAGGAGATATTTTTTCCCTCTTTCCATGATCTCTCCTTAGCTTTTTGCTGTTTCCATGCTGTTCTTGAGGCACAGGCATCTTTCCCAAGCCTGAGAATCCTAATGTGTAAAATTTCATCTCCTTAGAAGTGCACAAATCCATTTCTTTTTAGGATTTGCTTCCTATAGAAAGAGTATTGCTAGGGTTAAAACCTGTATCCAAGCTGCTCTAAAACACACAGAGCCATTTACCTCCCAGGACTCAAGGATTAACTTCTCACTCAGGTAGGAAAATTTTCAATATCTTCTCTATGCCTTTCCAGAAGCTACATCTTATGCAATAAGCTTAGACTTGCACAATCCAAACGAGGAAGTCTTAGAATCTTTCCATCTGGCTAATAGAGATAAGTGAGGTACAAAATTTAAGACGCCAAAACTCTCAGTCATAAAAATACTTAATGAGAGTTTAAAAATCAAAATAAATGCAAAAATGCATAAACACAGTTCCTAACTTTTAAATACAGACAGTATTTCCTGATTTTTCCTTTTGCCACAAGTTCCAATTGGAGCAGAGCAGTCTTCTTGGCTACATACTGTCCCTAAGTATTGAATATGCTATTTATTTACAGAGAGGAAAAAGGAAAGCAGGAACTGCATATGGTAACTCTCAAAATATTATAAAGCGAAATATGGAGGAGATGTTCTTTGGAGAATAATCTGTCAAGAACAGCAGCCTGAACTCACATATTTAGAATTTAATTTTCTTAAAATTCCATGTGAGGATGAATCACGTGCTAAAATACTTGATACCAACTGTTGAAGTCTGGGGAGAAACTTGAGACCTCACATTCTTTGGAAGAGACTCTTCCTGGGATGCCTGGGTGCCTCAGTCGGTTGAGCATCCAACTTTGGCTCAGGTCAAGATCTCATGGTTTGTGGGTTCGAGCCCCACATCAGGCCCTGTGCTGACAGCCAGCTCAGAGCCTGGAGCCCATTTCAGATTCTGTATCTCCCTCTCTCTCTGACCCTCTCCAGCTCACACTGTCTCTCTCTCTCTCTCTCTCTCAGAAATAAATAAAACATTACAAAAAAATTTTTTAAATAAAAAAAAGGAAGAGACTTTTCCTGGGTGTTTGTCATAGACTCTGGGTCTAGAGTTCTTTCTTGTCTAGCACGAGAGCAGGACGCAGGATTAAAAAGCAAGAGATGGCTAAGGTCCGGGAGAAATCAAGAGCCCAGAAAAAGGATCCTTGCTCCACATTTATTAAGATCAGAAGGCCTACAAAGGTGATGGACGTGCACAAAGAGGCAGTGAATCTGTGAACATGCTCATGGGCATGTAGGAAAGGGAGTTTTGAAGATATATGGTGTTAGGGGTTTAGATCAATATAAAACAAAATCCTGGTGTTGGGCAGATGGGTGTTAATGGTAGACTTGAGGCACTGTGTCTGTGTACCTTAGCCAGCTTAGACAGAGAACAGGCTAGACCTCAGACAGAGAACAGGCTACCTCAGAGTCAACAAGGCACCTTTCTTTTGCTAATTAGCTCTGCTCTGGGCAACTTCACCCCACAAGGTTCTATAGCCCTATATACCTGTTTACCTAATTTGGTCCTTCCTTTCTGTGAAAACAGCTTTCTGCTATAGTACTAAATTGTGGAGGGTTTTCATTCTGAATACCCAATTTTCTTTACCTCATACACCATCGTTCTATATTGGGGCATTTGCCCACCCTTTCTATGCCTATTTACCTAATCTTGTTTACCCAAACTTGGGTGTGAGTATCCAGTGGCTTTCTAATTCTTTTTGCCTTGTTAACCCATCAGTCCAAGCCCAGGGAATTCCTCAGCTTATCCCCACAGATGTCTCAGATGCCTTTGTTTACAATGGCACGAGTGGACTTGGAACACAGTGCTTTACAGAAAGATGTCCACAGTTCCTAACTCTATGGCAGAAGCTGGGGGAAAATAAGCTGACATGTATACTTTCTTGCTGAGCAATTAGGGGAGATTCACTTCATATACGTTCTGCACATCCAGATTTTCTTCATCCGTACAGATCTTGTACTATATTACAATATGAACTACATATGGCCTCCTTCAAAAAGTTCCAGAGAACAGAGCTGGTCCCCTCCCTCTCAAACCTCACCCAAATTGTTCCGGCTTTCCAAACTATTTGGCATTGCTTCCTAGATAAGTCATCAAAAAAACTAGTAGATTAAGAACCTCTTCCCTATACTATTTATACCCCATGAGAATGACTGAATTTTCAAATTCTAAAAACAATTTAGTGGTGTTTACTTACTCTGCATTTTTTTCCAGGATTAGTTTTTTATTTTTATTTTTTTATCATTGAGGAACTGAAGGTAGCTAAAATAATCTTGTACCTTGCTATTCAAAGTGTGGTTGTGAGAGGAGAGGAATCTGTGTTAGCTATTGGAATGGTAGAATCTCAGACCCTTTCCAACTGCTAGTGAATCAGAATTTGCATTTAACAAGAGAACCAGTTGATTTGTATGCACATCAAAGTCATAGAAATGCTGATACAATGCAGACTGTTTTTCTTTTTCTCCAGTTTATATTTATCTTGTTCTACACTCTCTAGTGTGTGTTCTGACGCCCAATCCTTGCTTTCAGTTTCTTATTATTTACTCCACATCTTCTCCTTGATTTTGTTCTAAGTAGAATATTTAAAAACAAATTTTCGGCATTTAAATTCTACAAAATACTATCTCTCCACTTTACTATACTCTGCAAAATGATTTTTAGATAATAGGACTAAATCCCAGCCATTTGTGTACTTTGTTACTCCAGAATTTGCAGACTCTGTGGAATCATGAACTTTTCTGTGGATGTTGTGACGGGGAAGGTTTTTTGTTACCCCTAGGGAAAGGGAAAGTTACTTTGTACGTGGAGCATAAACTAAGAATCTTCTACCATACAGAAAGCTATATATTGTAGTTAGCTCATAATGGCCTAAGAGAGCCAATTGTATGCATCTTATTCCAATTTCATGTTCATTGGCAGCATTATGGTTGCTTAAAATTACATTTGTTGAAGATATTTATAATTTATACAACAGAAATTGGCAAATGCTACAAATCCAGATCAGGGATTTTTTTTTTTTTTGTATTATATTCCTGGAGTATAAACATTCCAAATTCTCCTATGTAGTAAAAACAAACAAAAACAAAAACAAAAACAAAACAAAAAACATGTTTTTTTCCTGTAATAGCAGTTTAGTTCATTCTTAATGATTTGTTTCCTTTTATGATATTGCTTGGCATTAATCTACAAAGGTAAGGGGAAATTACAGATTTGTAATCAAACAATAGTACATGCTAGATAGGTAGATGGTTAAAAAAAGAAAGAAAGAAAAATGAGTCTTAGGCATGATAAGTAGCTTGCCCAAAACAATATAAATAACAAATAATGAAATGGGTAATGCCATATTCATCTTTATTTCCCTAAAACCCTTGCTGCTTTTCCTATAAGGCCGGAAAGGATTTGAGACAGGCCCACAAGGGCTTTGATGTTTGACTATGTTGCCAATCTGCTCATGCCATGGAAAAATACTTGTCGGGACAAGTTTCTCAGAAATAAAAAGAAAGTACAGGGAGGCAGGGAGGCACCTGAGTGGCTCAGTTGGTTTAGCCTATGAGTTTGGCCTAGGTCATGATCTCGAGGTTTGTTGAGTTCAAACTTTGCATCAGGCCCTGTGCCGACAGCTTAGAGCCTGGAGTCTGCTTCAGATTCTGTGTCTCCCTCTCTCTCTGTCCCTCCACCACTCATGCTCTCGCTCTCTCTCTCTCTCAAAAATAAGTATTTAAAAAATCATTTAAAAAAACTTGATAAAAAAGAAAGTATGAGCTAACACTTAAAAAGTAAGTACTATGAGCTAGGTGCTATTTTAGATATGGCATAAGTATGTATCCAATGTAGCCTTAGGAAAACACAAAAATGTGAATATCTGCATTTTATAAATGAAGTTGAGAAAACTTGGCTAATATCCAATAAACAGTACGTGGTTGATTTGGCATTTGAATCCCTGCCTTCCAAAACAGATTCTTGGTTGGAGAGGTCACCAGGCTCAGTCCCACATTGTTGCAATAGGGATGGTCATACAGTTTAGGTAAATGAAGCTTCAGAGATGCTTCTCTTCATAAAGCCTCAGTAGCTTTCACTTGCAAATTGGGAATTTTCTTGTAGATATGTTATAATTTATTAGACTTCATCTTTTATCCTATTTCAAAACCCCAAAGTTCACCCAGTCCGTAGCTTGAATAATCCCTTGTCCAGTTTCATGTCATATAAAAATGCCTTCTTAATTTTTTTCTGAAATTTTCTAATTTTTGAAATAAAAGCATGCCCATTATACAAATAATTATTATTAATAATTTTAATCTAGATTTTAATTTTATAGAATAAATACTTCACTTTTTATTTTTTTAAAGTTAAGTCTTTATTCAGTAAAACGTTTTTCTTGAGAAACATAGAGACACTTCAATATCAGGCCATATGTAGCCAAAAATGTATTCTGATGAAAGGAAGGCAATATACATAAATTATCCTGCAAGAAAACATTCCATTAACTATAGACAGCTGACCTTCATTGCGTACGAAGTGATTTATAATGTAGGCTGTTTTTGCAAAAGACATTCTAAGAGAGGCAACAGTTGTCTAGATCTTGGCAGTGGTTTGGAGTCATTTTGTAATTGAGCATTAGATTTATGAAGTCAATAACATCAACAATGTATTCCGATTTTATCTTAATTGGATGCAATTAGACCTAGGTGTGCTTTTCATAAAATTAAAGATCTGAAGCACAGCAACAGGAAATATGCCAGTGTTCTTTGCTTTGCTAGATGAAGCAAATTGAGCTTTTATATGCTATTGGGATTTCTTCATATTTATGGAGATAAATGCTAGGAAGTGGTGCATCTTCTCCTTCGTTTTCCCTTCNTCAGTTTTTATTTATTTATCCAACGAATATATTTTGAAGATCCTAAGTACCAGGTACTAGTCTATTTTTTAGAGATACCCTGATGAGTACACACAGACTTTCTTGACATTTGGGGAAGACTGAAAATAAAAATATACATTCACATATAATACAATACAATATAGACATATTATATATAGTCTCTATATATGTACTATGTGTACATTATATATGCACACACACACACACACACTAGATATGTGTGTGTGTGTATATATATATGTATATATATATACATGTACTATCCATAGTCCCTGCTTTGAGATCTCATGGTGAAGGAATGTAACAATAAAATGGAAATTTAACTTAATAACGCTGGAAGGTAAATGTTCAAATTTCAGCTGGTTAGGAGATATAATCAATGTGTTTGTGAAAGGTAAATAGAATAAAGGAACTTGTTTATCAATAGTGTTTCCATAAAGAGCAGTGAACACATCTGAAGTAAGGTTAATAAAGGACTACTAGATAGGTGAAGGACAAGTAAGCAAAAAACCCTTGGCAGTTAAGAACTCTACAGAAGTTCATGAGCACTGCGTGCTACATGGAAGTGCTGAATCCCTATATTGTACACCTGAAATAATATTACACTGTATGTTAACTAACTAGAATTTAGATAAAAACTTTAAAAAAAGAGCACTACAGAGGTTAAAAAATATGATTACAGAGATGGGCATGTAGGTGATTTTATATAATTCTCACAACAGCTCTATTGGACAAGCAATAGAATTCCCCTCTGTATGTAATGTTCCATGAATAACATAGCATCTGGGATTTAACCTTTATTTGTGTAATTATGGGACGCAGTAGAACATAATTTTTAAAGGGTTGGCTTTGATTCAAACTAAATTCTGATTCTACCACTCACTTGGTATATAAATTTGATCAAGTTTCTTAGTTTCTTTGTGCCAGAATTTCATTATCTGTAAAATGGGGCAATAATAGACTTATTACAGGAAGCCGTTGTGAAGATCAAATTGATAATTCATTTTATTTGCTGAGAGGAATGTCTGAAATATCGTAAGTGCTCAATTGAATTTAGCCTATGATCTTTCCAATAATGATAATCTCAGCCCCACCTACGTCTTCTAGTCCCATGAGGAAAGGAATCCATGCCATTGATGAAAAACAGTTATGCTCAGCCTCCAGAGAAGCTATTACAGCTGGTTCTGCCTAGACTGTTCTCAGGTACATGTTCAGGGACAGGGATTGCTGACAGTTTGTCAAAGGCTAATTGGCCTTACTAGTAGTCAGCTTTACTGATAATTGAAAGATGAACACCTTCTATTGCATTCCTCTCTTCCACATGGTAGGAGGAGCAAAGCAAGGCTTGTATCTTTAGGGTAGAATAGCTACCGTTATCGTATCTTTCTATATTTCTTTGGGGGGCGCCTGGGTGGCTTAGTCGGTTAAGCGTCCGACTTTCATTCAGGTCCTGATCTTGCGGTTCGTGGGTTCGGGCCCCGCGTCGGGCTCTGTGCTGACTGCCATCTCAGAGCCTGAGCCTGTTTCAGTCTGTGACTCCCTCTCTCTCTGACCCTCCCCTGCTCACGCTGTCTCTCTCTCTCTCCTAGAAATAAAACATTAAAAACAAAAAATTTGTATTTCTTTGGGTACAGTTTGGTACATGGCTAGTGCATCATTTTGTTCACAACTCTTTCCTTACCTCCACTTTGCTAAATTCCATTTTCTTTACTTTTTTCCTATATGCCCCAAGTCACTGTGTGGAAATCCTATGATCTCGATTTGGGTTCGAGAAGAGGTGTATGCTGTGCCGTTGGCTTGCGGACACTATTTCACTTCAGCCTTGCTGTAGCCGGTGGCTATGGAGAGTAGCCTCTCCTGTTACTATTCTTGCCTGTGTGTTCCAGACTCTCACACTCCATGGAAATGGTATGACGCAGGCAGGGTCTTACGCACCCCTACAGGCTCTCACTCGCGTCCTCTACATGTGACAGGTACTTTCCCATTGTTGGCCAGCCCTACCGAATTTCATCTTTCTGCCTTTCAGAATGCCTCAACCAAATGAGCAAATTACCACTGAGGGAAAACAGTTTTCCAAGAATCTTTACATGTGTGTTGAAGTTTTAAATGAACAGACTCCCACTAAAATAATAGGCTTTAAATAAAGGAATCACAGTTTATTATGAATTATACTTCATTTATTTTTTATTTAAATATTATCATTTACTTACCACCCAAAATGTGTCATTGTTTTAAGTATGTAGCTACAAGTTTTACTTTTCTTTTTTTTAAATATCAGATTAGGGAAGTGTGGTTTGTCTCTAAGTTTCTTTTGACTTTCTTTTGTCTCCTGAAAGTTTAAAATACCCTTTTAATACATCATCGTCAGAAGCAGAACTATTATTATCATTAGCAATTACATTTAAGACAATCTTCAGATCCCACTCTTTTCATTTGTAACACAAATTCTACATGTACTCTCCAAATCACCACCCTTGAGAGAATCTTCTGTAGCTCTGTCTGCCTCAAAAATATGCAGCTCCTTCCTTGGAAACACTTATGCTAACCAAACTATTAGCACCTGCTGAAACTCCTCTCCATCAGTCATCAATCATCAGCAATCAGGCAGCTACTTGATAATTAGTTGAGAGGGGGAAAAACACTTCAAAGAACTAAAAATATTTTCCACAGCGACTTTGTGCATAAAATAATTATTTTCCCTCTATTAATCCACTTACACGTCTCCGTGCATTTAAAAATGCCGTACACAGGCATTGATACAATTCCATGTATGATATGTTTGTTTACTTGCTGTTACTAGGAAAACAATGCATAACAGATGAAAACAATTCCAAGGTATAATATATGTAATTTAATTTTTTCATTTTGTACATAATTGCCTTTATCACCTTTCTTGCTTGATAAGACTTTAAAAAACAAAATGCGGCGTATAGGCAGAAGATAGGTAAGAGCTATTTGATGCTCAGTGCCAAGCACTACACTAACATAGTTATGTATATTAACTCACTGAATCCTCATAAATATTGTTGTGGGAGGTACTATTTTTATCTCCACTTTACAGAGGAAATCTGAGACAGACAGATTAAGTGACTTGCCCAAGATCATACAATTGATAAGTGGCAGGGCTGAGATTCCAACTCAGACAGCATGGCTCCAGATACCACATTGTTGACCACAGGGGGCAGGTAAGATACAAAAATACATGAAATCAATGGGAAACACAATGTGCCTCNTGAGGAGCCACATAGCTATAAGCCTGATACATATTTTCACAAAGAATCATATATGGAGTTGATCTCTAACAATAAATTAATAATAACAGCATAAAAAGCAATAATACTAAATGTAGCAGTAGCTAATCATTATTGAGTGTAACTCTGCCCAAGACACTATACAGTTCTTTACATGTTTCATTTCCTGTGACGGTTTACTGGCCCCAGTCAGTATCCAAAGCTACATTTTGTGGGGGAGTTTTTTGGAAGAAAGAGTGAGAAGCACAGGGAGAGACAGAGAGGGTATGTGTGTGTGTGTGTGTGTGTGTGTGTGAGATGTGTATGTGAGAGAGAGAGAGAGAGAGAGAGAGAGAGAGAGAGAATCTTAAGCAGGCTTCATGCCCAGGACAGAGATCAATCCCACAACCACAGCTGTGAGGCCATGACCAGAGCCAAAATCAAGAGTCCCCAAAATCAGGAGTCCCCATGCTTAACCTAGTGAGTCACCCAGTTGTCCCCTCAAAGCTATACAATTCTTAATCAATGTTCATTACTGACAGGAATGGATAAACTGTGTTTAAGTTATCGATTTTCAAAATTGCCAAAAACTGAGTGAAACATTTCCAGTGTGACTAGTTAGAACAGTGTTTCACTATTTTTTTTTTTTAATTTTTTAGCTGGAGTCTCTATGTTTCTAATTGAAGAACTTGCCCACACAGAAGTGTCTAATTTACAGAGTACCAAAAATGTGGAGAAGCCTTTGATATAAGACTCTTTATGCTTGATTTTTGTCCATACTTTACGAACAATTTTAATTGCTAAATATATTTATGCACATTCAGTTATATCCACTTTGCACTTGACAACTGTTGAATCCATCACATCTTCTGGAATATAATGTATAGGTTTGTTCAAGGTGTGAATTAGAAAAGATATAATGAATACATTTACTTCGTTTCATCGGTTCCCATGACATTAGAAAAGTTGAGCATGTGTTTTAGCTCTCTACCCTAAGGTTTTAGTAAACTTTACTTGCTCAGCAGCTGTGCGGGCTTGTGTGATGCGGCTGTCTATTTCTGCACCCAGTATCTTTTACATCGAGATGCAAATGAGAAGAGAGCAGAAGCTTGGAAAAGGTAGAATGCATTTCACATGCATATTGCATGTATTCTTTTCTACTTTTCTTCAGTGATAGCTGAACTGAGCAATTATTCCATTCTTTGTAAATGAACACACTATTTGTTGTATTCCTTTGTGACCCGTAATTATTCTTTTATTTATAAATACACACAGAGGTGCCAAGACAATAAAATAAATATTGCAATGGAAGAAAGGGGAAGAAACAGTGTCATAGCATGCAGATACCTTTTAGTTTTTGAAACACCACTTATTTTTAGAACAAGAGACTGAAAATAAAAGGTCTTTAAATATTTAGGCTTGGAAGTCTTTCTGAGCAGAAACCATTTCCAAAAGTAGAACTTTAAAAGGGAAAATATTGATTATTTTTTGTTTTGTTTTCTGAATCATTCATTTTTTATCTTTAAATATGTGTGTCNTGAATGCTGAGAACAAACTGAGGACTGATTGCTGTGGGGGGGAAGGGGGAGATGGGCATGGAGGAGGGCACTTGTGGGGATCAGCACTGGGTGTTACATGGAAACCAATTTGACAGTAAACTATTTGTAAAAAAATAATAAAATAAAATAAAATAAAATAAATATGTGTGTCTGTAATTATACTGATCCAGAAGCTCATCCTCTTTTTTGATGTATATACATGCTGAGTAGTTGCAAAATAAATCTTAAAGCAGAGTTTAAGGAAAGACAAGGTTAAAAGAAAGAGAAGGGAAAAAAAGGAAATGCAGAAGGGGAGATATAGCATGAAATCTTAGAAGGCAAAAACTTATACTCATTCATATATGCATTATATATATTTATGTAATATATCAGGTATATATATTTGGTAGCAACAAAGGTGGGGGAGTCTCCTGTTATGTTTTAAAAATGGTAACAGGGTACATAAAACTTAATTTAATAATTACCTATCAGATTTGTTATAAAGCTAGCTCAGATAAAGATGCAAAAAGGTTAAGAAGGGAAGAACAAAGAAAAACGAGAAAGTAACAAAAAATCAGAGGATTTTTGTACAGGTACAGAAAGTGAGAACAAGAGAACTACCAAGACTGGGGTAGTCAGAAAGAAGTACAGACAACAGGGAGGAGTGAAATGCTAGTACTGAAAGCATATATGCACTTGTATCTGACAAGTTC
Source organism: Crocuta crocuta (assembly GCF_008692635.1). Taxonomy (NCBI): domain Eukaryota; kingdom Metazoa; phylum Chordata; class Mammalia; order Carnivora; family Hyaenidae; genus Crocuta; species Crocuta crocuta. The sequence goes on along the minus strand of NW_027532419.1, from coordinate 498,376 downwards.
ATCTTCTACTAAATGTGTGCTATTTTTTGATGTATTTATCTGAGCATTATATTCAAGTGTAATAACAATCTTGATATCCATCATTTTAAAAGGTTTTTGTGAGAATCAATTCATGTAAATATGTGAAACAGAATATTTTAAAATCTCAAAAGTATTTTAAAACATTATAAAATCATTTCATGTTTTGATTCATAGAAATGGAAAAATAATACCTAAAGCCATATCTAGAGCAAAGAGAGAAACCAAAGGAAAATGAAAGGTCAAGATATAAAAAACAAACAAAATATGAGTGAATTAGACATAAGTGTAAATAGAAAAAGACACAAAGTTAATTTTAAATCAAGGGATTCATTCTTGAAGTCACAGAAAATCAATACCATTTAACTTTTCAGATTTTGTCTCGGAAAGTGGAAATTATCCTAACAGATTTTTGGATATACACAATTTTAATGTTTGTTAAAGCACAGAAAGGACAAGACCAAAGTCATTTTCATTTTATTCCCTGTAGTTAATGAAAGGAAGCTTATTTAGAGTAAAAGAAAAAGTCAGCTTTGCAGGAATTTGCCAGTAAAAGTTCCCATTCTCACACCCTATCTCAGAAGTACTTGAACAGTTGGAAAATTTATTTTTCTTCTTGTCATTGGAAAAATACTAACATTTTCTTCTCTGAGAATTAGAAGGTATGGTTTGTTTTCCCAGAAAATGAAAATAATAATGTTTTCAAAGGGAAGCCTTCAAGCTATGTCCACCAAAAGATTTTATTTCTTTTTTTATTTGCATATTTAGAAATTGAGCTCCTCCCATTTTCTAATTTTCGTCTAACAAAGTGGACTAAATTAAGCAGAGAGCTGAACTGAGTTCAACATTCACAGCTTCTTTTCTCTCCATCAAAAATGTTTGAAATTTTAGTAGATTTTGAAATGTTTAAAGTTTTTTAAATTGGTCATTAGTTAAAACATAATTTACAAATTTCAGGTGAGAAATGATATAAATACATAAATTAAACAGTAAAGAGAATTTTTATTGGTGTCAGGTACTGAATAGGTGATGAGTAAACTCTTTGATATGACATTTATACGATATTTAATAGGCATCTGATCCACAAAATATTGTGTTTAAGTACAAGAGTAAACCTATAGATACTACTTAAGAATGTATTTTATTAAAGAAAGGTGAAAATTTATTGAGAGGCATTCTGATTTAGTTACGAAGGTTTGAGTTAGAGTTAGACTTGAATCAGAACCCTTATTCAGGTAGGATAATGTTGGATGAAGGGGAGAGGTATTCACCAGAATTTTTCTTGCAAATAATGTGTATATTAATTATCCAAACTGAATGACAGGGATAATTTATTTCATTTTTCTATTCAATATGCATGTTTTTCAAAATTCCTCTTGTACTGAGTTTTTGGAAATAATGCCCAAATATTAACTATTTCCTAAAAGGTTAATTTTATTTACATGCAAGTTGGGGGCATGCAAACATTCAAAATAGCCCAATTCTTGTAACTATTATCTGCATGGTCCTTCCCTGGTTTTAAATTTCTTTCACATACATTATTCATTTGCACATCTTAGTAAACCTATGAGATAAGTATTAATAATCCTTTTTTTGTGATAAAATTGTGTATTGGAGTAACTTTAAGGGACATTTGGAGAGATTAAGCCCAAGGGCAAGAACTTATCTCCAGACATGGTTTTAAATACTGTGTTGTTTCCACTATACTATGCTGTTTGATATAGTGATTTCGATTACGGAGTCTGACACTTTACTGCCTTGCTTCAAATTCTTCCTTTATTTACTAGCTGTTTAACATTGAGCAAGTTAATTAATCTCTCTGGGTCTTAGTTTCCTCATCTGTAACATAGAAATGATAATAGTAATGTTTCCCTACAGGGCTAGCTGAATAATATGCAAGACCCATTACACAATGAAAATGTGAGAACCTGTGTTTGACAAGCAGGAAAAAAAAAAGTCATTAAAGATACAAAAATATAATGCTTTTTTAAAAAAGAATCAATCTCTCTGAACTTGTCTGGATATTTTTTACATAGTGTTTATTATCATCTTAAGTACAGAAAAATTAAACATTTAAATTATTAGCACACATTATATCATTCATCTTTATGTTATGCAGTCCCAGTTCATACACACATTTGAGAACATTTAACTGTCTGTATATGGAATCATTGATATTACACAAGTTTTATTCCATAGTTCATACATGCATATGTATTTTGCTCTTACCAGAAGAGTAGAAACACCACACGAAACTAACTCACCTGTTTTTATTTTACTTCTTGGTAGCCAAGCATTCTACCAATCCTCTCTAGCTATAGCTTACTGATAAGTAAGGAAGGACAAAAGGGAAAATGGTTTGCCCTGCCTTTCTCTTCCTTTCTATATCACCCTTTTAATATCACAGGAATGTGACAGAAGTAAGAAAAGATACTGATAGACTTCCTTGGTTATTCATGTTTCTTGAAATGTCATTACCTTCCTCCTGGGATCGAAGTTAGTTTTGGTCTGAAGAGAATGCATGGGCTCTGGGTGCTGATGCACCTCTGCTCACCTCATGGTAGATGTAATCTGCTTACCTTGCACTTGGTTTGAATTTCCCTGACCTTTCATGCAGCGTGGATCCACTGGAATTTTATACTCTTAGGACATCGTGAATGATGCCTATAAATAAGGTAGCAAAAAATAGAGCCTGTGCATTGCATAACTCCTTGGTTCCTGTGCATGCTTCAACGTCCCATCAGATTTTACTGTTCATTGATAGAATATCAAACTAATGATGGCATATCATTACACCAAGTCCAGGCCTGTCTGAGCATGAAGCTCTGTGTGGGTCATGCATCCATGAAGCCGGCCTTTTCTGCCTTGAAGCGTTGTTGGAAGGACTTCACCAGCTAATACACGCAGGTCATCTAGAAGAGTTCTTCATTCATAGTCATCACTTAGCAAGTGTCAACCTATTATATAGTAAGCAGAAGTAAACAGAGGTACGTTATTACTCTATTATGTTAAGGAAATCTAAATTAAGTGAATGAATTTATATTATCTGGAGGACCTCAGATGTGATGGGAGAACCCAGATTACATACACAATAAAAAATTACTAAGTCTGTGTAAAATGTACAGGATCCACTGAATCAGGAATACATTCAGGGTTCAACTGTACACATTTGGCAGCACGAAAAGAGTAGCAGAGCCTCTTGTAAGAAATCATATAACAGTATAAGAGTCAAGCATGGAGGTTGAAAATACACACTTAGAGGTCAGACAAAGCTGTTCCTAACCCGCATAACTTTGGTTATCCTATATTATCTTGGGCATCAATTTCATTGGTTGTAAAATGTTAATAATAATTAAACAACTTAGGATACATTTGAGAATGAAATCAGGTAATGTGTAAGCCATTTATTGTTACTCATATTGTTATTATCATCATCATCATCATTATTATAGTTAAGACCTGATAATTAGTATCTACACTGGAAAAATGCATTTTTTAGTCCTGGGAGAAGGGAGAAGCCAATTAAAACTAACTAGATATGCATACAGGAATATAAATTTCTAATTTATTTTTATCTTTCATTCTAGAATTTTGCTGGCTATAGAGAGGCCAGCAATATATGCAACTTTATTGTTTCCAAGATTCCTAAATCCTACACATTCCTTTTCTGAGCAGGGCTCCCTAGGCCTACACTGCGGGCTTTGTCATTGCCTCAGAGCCAAGTCAGTGCCATTGTAATGCAAAGCTTTGTTCTGCTCTAAAGATTCGGGAATAAAGGATAACGGTAATTCATGCACCAGAGATTATAGCAAGTTTTAGGAAGAGAACACAAAAAAAAAACTGATGTGTATCTTTTTTTGAATATATATCATCTTATCTAAATACATTGATAACATTTTGACTATTTCTCCAAATAAGAGAGAAAGCAACGTTAAAGTTTTCAAATTATTTGATTTGTTTTTTGCTTTTCCTCGAAACATCTCTTTGGAGACTTTTGTGTATGATGAATGCTGCCTTCTTGTTTCTTTTTATTCACTAATGATACATATGGTTTCTTTACTTTGCATCTATATTTTGGTATTCTACTCAGGAAACTTCCATTTGATCTGATTTCTCTCAACCTTTCACTCAATCAAGTAGTGTTCTCATTTTGAAATGCTAATGTTCATCTTTATATAGCACTTAGTTGAGAGCCTGTGACAATTCCATTTAGCCTATGGTAAATATTCTAGTTTTTTTAAAGGCCCCTCTAGTCTTTTTTAAAGACCTTACAACTTAATAAACAGTCAAAACCAAACACTCAACAGTTTAAAATCCTTTTATTCCTTTTTATTTTGTATTTTATATTGTTCATTAATACTCAGTCTTTTTTCCAAGATGCAAGCAACTCTTATGTACAATCATATTAGTATCCCCAAATAAATGCCAACTAAATCAGTCAGCTCATGAATATTTTAAATACTCAAAATCTTAAGAAATATTTTGTTGAAATAATTTTTAGGCCCAAGATGGAGCTGCTCCTGCCTGGGGGTGCCACTTCACCACACTAAAAGGTAGATAACTTCGGTGTCTCGTAAATGCTCTGCTTGACGGCCATCCCCAAACAACAAGCCAAACTCTGGGCTCTATACTTATTTTCTTGTTCCTTCTCACCCCAAACAAGGTTGACTGTGGCCCCACTCTTCAAACACTTTGTATTTGTCTTTTCCCTGTTCTTTTCCCTTTATCGTATAAAAGCCTTCTACCTTCCACCCATTTATAGTTTGTCAAATGGAGGCTGTCCCCTTCATGAAACGCCAAAGTTTGTTTATATCATCTAAAGTGTTTATTTTAATCATTTGAAACATTTTACATTTATCAACCAATAAAATGTTTAGTTATAAGTTTATTTTTAAGATTTTTAATGTTTGTTTATTTTTGGATGGAAAGAAACAGAGTGTGAGCAGGGGAAGGGGCAGAGAGAAATGGGGACACAGAACAGGAAGCAGGCTCCAGGCTCTGAGCTGTCAGCACAGAGCCCTACAGATGGCTTGAACCCACAAACTGTAAGATCATGACCTGAGCCGAAGTCAGATGCTTAACTGACTAAGCCCCTCAGGCACCCCTGTAAGTTTATGTTTAGTTATAAGCTTTTTCTTGAGGAGAAGTTAGAAATTTTAGAGCACCCAAGTCTTGTACTATACCATGCTAGAATTTAAACATTTTAATAGAAATGCAGGATCCATCATTCCACTGGAACTTACTTCCTTCATTTATTTATTCAGACCTTGTTTCTAGAACAGCTACTAAGTGTGAAGTATTTTAGTAAAAACTGGGTTTAGCAGTGAAAACATTCAGAAATATTTCTTTCTTTATATTGCTTTTTCAGAATTGACTCATGTATTTATTTTCTAATCACTCTTGGATTATTTGAGTGAATTCATTATAAGCCCTTTTATTCAACATTAATCATATAAATCATGAAGAAATGCATGCATAGATTTTTTATTTCAACCAAAAATACATTAAGATCAAATCTCTGTCCCAAGACTGGTACTAAAACTGTACATTTGTGAGATCAGTAGCAAAAGAAAAAAAATAAAGCCACACAGCACACTTATTTCATTTAATTTAAATTTCTTATTCCTGTGGTTGTTCCATATTTTGATACTAAAACATGTCTTATATGGTAGGGTAGTGATATACATAGTAGATTTGCATATGTATAAATTAAACATATGGCCAGTCCATTAAGAAAAAATATTTTCCTTGAAATTCAACGTAAAGAGACAAGGTACTAGTTATCTTGTTAAGAATGAAATAAATAGCTCTGTAAGGTAGAAATGAGTTTGTAAATTGTATAATTAACCTTTATTTTACAGATAGGTTTATGTTATTAGTGCCAAGGACATTGTTTTATTCATGCCAAAGTTAAGGACAAATAAAATATCTTGACGTAGTGACTCAAATTATGTTCAAACCCAAAGAGCTTAGGTCAGTTATACTGATACATATACTCACACCAATATTCTCTTAAAATAATGATAATGAGGACACTAGCAGACCAGTCATATTTAATTAGGCATATGGTCTTGATGGTCTATTTGGGAATTTGAATACTGGCATGTTTGGTTGGCACAAAAGATATGGGAAAAAGCCAAGCCTTTTCATACTCACGAAAAGTGCCACATTCATGATCTGTACACCGTCTGTCAGATATTACTGAGATGGAAAATAGAGCAAGGTGAAATGTTTTTTTCTCAAATTAAAAGAACATTAAGCCAAACAAAAGGTCTCATTATCGCCTGAAACAACATCATTAGAAAGATTTATGCAAAAGCACAAGATAGTCTATTTCAAGTAAAAGGTTGACATATATATCATTGTGAAAATTTGCCATGATGCATGAATGCTAATATACTATTTCAGAAATTTAAACAACCACCTAAAACTCCTGTTCTTATAGAGATAATACTATATTTCTAAATTTATATGATTTCAGGCAATCTTTCTGACAAGAATAAAAAGTAAAGAGGGACTTCACCCTAGAACCTGGTCATTACCCATATTATAAATTTTGGATTTTCAGACAAGTATATGAGACAACTCCTTATACTATGTTTTGAAAAAACTTTCACATTCCTCAAACATTACTTTTCTATGCTTTTCTCCTGCTTCAGTGACTTTGTTCAGATATGTTATTATATGTAAATGACCCAAATTTTTATTTTAAACCCAGTTGCTCTCTTCCCCTTAAAAAATATCTTATATACTAGCAAACTGGCCTCAGCATTGCTCCCAGAACTTAGCCACACATTTCCCATTTGTACACTTCTCCCCAATTTCTCTTTCAAGTGCCATTTCAACAGGGTAAGAGGCAATGGAATATAATGGTTTTGAATCCCAGCTCTATTACTTACCAACTGTGTAGTGTGTTGGAATCAGTATCTTTGTCCATAAATTATAGCATGGGGTTTACAGTGAGTAATAAGTGAGATAATAGAGGTAAATGACACAAAGCAGCTTGTGGCACACAGTAAACATACTGAAAGTTTAGCAATTATTACTGTCTGTCAAGATCGTTGCTTACCTTTCAAGCTTTCAGGAACACTGCTTTTCAGCACCACCAACGTTATCGTTCCTTAATGTGTCCCAAATGCCATTCCATATTCAACCTTGTATTATTGTTATTTCTGTCTTAGTCTTTCCTCCTTAATAGATCATCACTTCTGCAGACAGAGTTTATACATTTCTTCATAAAATTCTAAGGTGTATTCATGTGAGCAATATATGATAACATGAAAAATTGAAAGTCCAAAACGTGCAATGATAACGTGTCACTGAAACCCACAGCAGCATGTAACCTACTATTATGTGCTCTGGTGCATACATTTAATTATTCTCTTTCTTTGGTCATATGGCAGATGGGGGTAAGTACCTTGCTAATTATTTCAAAGTTGTAACAAATTGATATAAGTTTGCAAGTTTATAAACTCATGATGATTCTGCCGGGAAAGAAATGCTTTTAAGATGGAAGATATTACCAATATTTCATGATCAGAGCTGCTCATGCACATACTGTTTCACCTCCTCTGGTCACAGGGTAGGATTTTACTTCTCACTATTTTGAATTTAAGCATTGACAGGCAACCTACTGTGGCCTATGAAATGTGAGAAGATATCATGTCTTATGACCTGGTGGAAGTTTTAAAAGCCGATATGTAACTCTTTGTGTCCCTTCTACTGCCTTCTGCCAGCAACGAGGCATTCATAGTAAGAAGTCATCTGTGAGCCTGAGTCCCTGGCTAATTATGATTGGGAATATCTACCTTCTGCCCAGACACCTGTATTAAAATATGTGAGATGGCTCAGTTGGTTAAGCATCGGACTCTTCATTTTGATTCAGGTCATGATCTCGTGGTTTGGGAGAGGGAGCTCTGAGTCAGGCATGAGGCTCGTGGAGCCAGCTTAAGATCCTCTCTCTCTGCCCCCTCCCCTGCTTGCACTCCCTCTTTCGAAAACCAAATAAATAAAAATATCATGTGAGTGAGGAATAAATCTTTGTTTGATTAAACCACTGAGGTTCTTTGTTATTCATTTTTCTGTAGCATAACCTAACATCCTAACCAAACACCATACTTGCTCAGATTTTAGGTACTTGGGGCAGCAGGAGTTGCTACTGCCCCAGTAATACTATCCCTATGATTTCTGACACCATTACCACCATCAACTACTTCTAGAATCTGTTATTAGAGTGCTTGCTAGGAGACAGGTGTTAACTAGTTTGGAGACAAGCTTTTCCCAAATGCATGCAATAAGTAATTTTAGAAACAAATACTCTTGTCTCATTCAGCACTACTGCCATATTATTTGAAGAGGATTATGATTGGCCATCTAAAATCATGAGAAAGGCTGAAAATGAAGGCAAGGGGTCCTGCGACACATACGTTAAGTTTACACTTACCTGGAGAGAGGAGTTTTGTACAAAGCTCCTTGTGAAAATCATCAATCAACATAACTTGAAACATATTTTCATCAGAGATAAGAACCTGGAAACTAGGGGCAACTGGGTGGCTCAGTTGGTTGAGCATCCGACTTCAGCTCAGGTCATGAGCGCACGGTTCGTGGGTTTGAGCCCTGCGTCAGGCTCTGTGCTGACAGCTCAGAGCCTGGAGCCTGTTTCAGATTCTGTGTCTCCCTCTCTCTTTGCTCCTCTCGCTCACATTCTATCTCACTCTGTCTCTCAAAAATAAATAAATGTAAATAAAAAAATAAAAATAATTAAAAGAAAAAGAACTTGGAAACCATAACACAGAAGCCATGTAAACATTGCTTTGTAACAATAAAATGCATATTACAGAGATATGGGCAATTTTGTTTTTTATGACCACAACATTATGAAACATATAGTATCAGGGGGCCTGGGTGGCTCAGTTGATTGAACATCAGACTGTTGATTTCAGCTCAGGTCATGTTCTCACAGTTCCTCGGCTCTAGCCTTATATTGGGATTCTCTCTCTCCCTTTCTCTACCCCTCCCTCACTCGTGTGCACTCTCTCTAAAAATAAAGAATTTTTTTTAAAGAATAATATGTTATGATTACAAATCAAGAACATAAGTAAACAAACTCTTAGATTCTGATTGACTTCTACCATTTGTTTTTATTGTAAATTGTGACATCAGGGTGGATAGTTTATGAGTTTAGAAGTTGGGGTTTGGGTTATTTCCTGGTTCTTCACTTTGTTGTTTTTTTTTAATTAATTCATTTATTCATTTCTGAGAGAGAGAGATACAGACAGACAGACAGAATGAATAAGAGAGGGTCAGGGAGAGAGGGGATACAGAATCTGAAACAGGATCCAGGCTCTGAGCTAGCTGTCAGCACAGAGCCCTATGCAGGGCTTGAACCCACAAACAGTGAGATCATGACCTGAGCCAAAGTCAGACGCTTAACCGACTGAGCCACCGAGGTAGACTTGGTTCTTCCCTTTGTTAGCTATGTGATGTTGGGGTCCTTTCAAATGATAGTTTCATCATCCATCAAATGAATATAAAAATTCTAATTTCATAGTTTTGTTTTGTTTTTTTTACTGTTTTATTTATTTCTGAGAGAGAGAAATAACATGAGCAGGGAAGAGTCAGAGAGAGAGGGAGACACAGAATCTGAAGCAGTCTCCAGGCTCTGAGCTGTCAGCACAGAGCCTGACACAGGGCTCAAACCCACGAACTGTGAGTTCATGACCTGAGCGGAAGTTGGACGCTTAACCGACTGAGCCACCCAGGCATCCCTAATAGGTTTTGACCTAAACCTGTACCTTGTATAAAAATTAACTCAAGGTGGATTGCAGACTCAAATTTAAAATGTAGACTATAAAACTTAAAAAAAAAAAAAAAACAGAAAAAAAATCTCCCGGAACTATGGTTAGATAAAGAGTTCTGAGACTTGACATCAAAAGCACAATGTATAAAAAGAAAAAAATGATAAATTTGATCTCATCAAAATTAAAAATTTATGCTCTGCAAAAGCCCATCAGAAGAGAAAAGAAATTCAAAGTATAGATTGGGAGAAAATACTTGCAAACCTCATACCTGACAAAATACCAGTAGGTAGAATATATAAAGAACTGTTAAAAGTCAACAGGAAAATATTCAATTAGGAAATGGGTAAAAGAGCCACAGATATTCACTGAAGAGGGTATGTAGACGGCAAGTAAGCACATGGAAAGATGTTCAGCATCATCAGGTGTGAGGACACAGTGCACATGAGGACCAAAATGTAGTATCAGTACACACCTACTGAATAGCTAAAATAATAAATATTGACAATATTGAATGCTGGTGAGGATTTGGAGAAAATGAATCACTCCTGTATTGCTTATAGGCATGTAAAATAGGACATTCACTCTAGAAAACCGCTAAGCATTTTTTTGTATAAGGTTACATAAGCACAGTAATTGTACTCTTGATTATTATTCCCAGAAAATGAAAACTTATGTTCACTCAAAAACTTATATATGAATGTTAACAGCATTCTTTGTAATATTTGTTCTATCTGTTATAGCCAAAATTGGGACTTGACCTGAATGGCCTTCAACAGGTGAATGCTTAAAATAACTCTAAGACATGCATGCTATGGAACAGTAGACAGCAATAAAAAAGCATCGGTTGCTGAGTCATGTGACCACTTGTATGTATACTCAGGGAATTAGTTTAAGTGAAAAAAGTTAACTCCAATAAAATACACCATATGTTTCCATTTATATAATAGTTTCTGAAATGACAAAATTTTATAAATAAAAGAATAGCGGTTGCCAGGTATGAGGTAGATGGGGACAGAAGAGAGATAGGTGCAACATGATGTACCCTGCAGTAATGAAGCTGTTTAGTATCCTGACTGTGGTGATACATAAGCTAGCACATATGAAAAAAATCATATAGAACTAAATTCTCTCTCTCACACACACACAAAGCACACAAAGTAAGGGTAAACAAGGGAAATCTGAACAGATTTGTGGATTGTATCAATGTCAATATAATGTTGGCAATATGCTACAACGTTTTACCATTAGATAAAACTGAGTAATGCACATGGGGTGTCTCTGTTTTATTTCTTATAACTGCATGTTAACTTACAATATCTCAAAATTTTTTAACAAAAAAATTAAAAGTAAATTGGAGAGTCAAAGTACTAGATTATAAAAGTGTTTTGGAACTCAAGTATTTATTTATCTTAATAGTTTCCTAAAAAGACTATTCCTAAAAGGCAACAGAATATTGTGTTTTGCTATGATTTATATAATTTCACTAGAGATACATTAAATTTTACCTTATTAAGACTAATTTCTAGGGGTGCCTGGGTGACTCAGTCGGTTAAGCGTCCAACTTCAACTCAGGTCATGATCTCACAGTTTCGTGGGTTCGAGCCCCACGTCGGGCTCTGTGCTGACAGCTAGCTCAGAGCCTGGAGCCTGCTTCAGATTCTGTGTCTCCCTCTCTCTCTCTCTGACCCTCCCCTGCTCACGCTGTCTCTCTCTCTCTCAGAAATAAATAAAACATTTTAAAAATTTTTTAAAGACTAATTTCTATGGGAAACTAAAGATTATTATCTTTAATGACTTTCTGCATTCTATAAGTTCCCTAGTATAGAATAACCCAAACTAGTGGCAGAATTTTATTTTCCTAATTTCAATAAGAAAATAACATGTCTATAACATGAGTGCAAAATGTATTTATCAATGAAAAGATTTGAAGTAATTTGCCTTTCATGAGAGAGAGAGAGGGAGAATACAATTTCATTATTTGATTTTCCTTAATTCCTAATATGCCTTTTGAAAATGTGGTTTAGGAGTCTAAGACTATTTTATATAATTAGTATTTTTGCAATTTGTATCTAAAGCAATTAAGACAATTTACAACTAATAAATACTGCAGGCTATATAGTATAATGGCTCTCAAAGTTTATATCAGGAAAAAATCTATAATTTACCAATAATATACACCTTGAATACAACCACTTCATAAATTTGTTCTACTGATAAGAACATACACTACAAGTAAATCTAAAGTATGTCTATATCTATAGATATACATATACATATTCTTGTTTCTTTGGAAAGTTATTTTGATTGTCAACCTAAATTCCCAGCCTCCAAATAGAGTGTCTGAAAATAGATGTGGCCATTGCTCCTTTGGCCACTTCATTTATATTTTCATTTTTCCCTGTTTAACCTTTGTACTTAATCAATTTTGTGTTTTTCTACCCAGAGCTCCTAGTTTTTTCCCTAAGTGTGGTGACAACATATAAGTCTTTTCTCTTTAAATACTCAATTACATTCACATAGCATACAGCTGAGTGATCAGAATATACTGAAACAGGAAAAAAAGTGCCATTTGTTGCAAATGCTATGATTATGTGAGTATTTGTTCTGCCTACAAAGAGCTGCTTTGCTAAACTCTTGTGCAGAGCTTTTGAACTTACGTATTTTCTTTGGAGTCCTGAATCAGCTCTGGGGAACTCTAAGCTAAAATGGAGATTCAAACAAATTAGAATAGCTATATTAAAATAGATCCAGCCCTATGTCATGAAAAGAAGAGTTGGAGGTACTGAGAATGTTTTCCTTAATGGAGAGAAAGCATCATGGTGTTTGTGTGTGAGGGGGTGCTGACCATACATCCCAGTTTCCCTGGGTTAGTGCAGACTTATACCTGTTATCTTAGAAAAATTTTTAACACTATTGTTTCCACACAAATGTGTCTCAGTTTGGCAAACAAATTCTATGATGACCATACCTGTGAGGTACATAATAGCTGCCTTTAGTTATTTGAAAGACTGTCATAAGGAGAAGGGCTTAAGCCTAAATTTGCATGAACCAGGAAGAGAAATATTTTAATAATTAGAAGTTTTAAGAACCTACTTTTCTGAAACAGAATAAGGATAGTTTAAAATTTGGAAATAGCCTCTCTTCAAAAGAGGAGGGGCTGCTGTCACTGGAAGTTTTAATAGAGAGGAATGATAGCCTTCCATGTTTTGTCAAAGGAATTCAAGCATCAGGTAAATGATTGGATTAAAGGATATTTAAGTTTCCTTACACATTTTGTGGTCTTTAAATAATAAATAGAAGAAAAATTAGGAAGAACAATATTTCTTGAGTGCTGCTACCTAATTCTTCTTTGTATTTTAATATTTAATTATCCTCTTAGATTTATGAGAGATAGTATCATTATCCACCTATTTTAATGAAAAACCAAAGTTCGAGATGGTTAAGCAACTGACTAAAGTCACTATCAATTTCATAGCAGTTAATATATTAAAATCCTGGCATTCTGGTTCCCAGAACTATGCTATTGACCATGTTAAACATCATTAATGTGATCAAAGTAATAACATACATATTTATAATAATAATGCTCTATTGAGTACCCACTGTATCCATGTCCTCTGGTAAACACTTTTCATATTTTCTTCTTACAAGAACCCTATCAAGTATTGACCAGGACTGCCTTGCATGCAGGTGATGAAATCCAATTCAATCTGGCTTAAAATGCTAGGTGTGTAGATCACAACAAAAGCCCAAGGATGATGCTGTTCTTGAAACTATTAGATTCAAATGCTTCAAAAAGGTTGGCACATACCTGTATTTCTTTTCTTACTCCTTGGCTCCATTTTATTCTGCATTGGCTTAATTCTTAGGCAAGCTTCTCCATGTATGGCAGAAGAGTTTTGACAATTCTAGGTTTATATCATCTTCACAGGTAACGATAGCGAGAAGGTACAGACTGCCCTGCTCTGGGTTAGCATTTATGTCTGGATAATCGCTATATACTGGTGTCCGGGATAATCTGATTGACTGGCCTAGTAGCATGACCACCACTCAAGGATGTTGAAGGAGCAATGTTGACAAGTCCACTAGAATCCCATTGGTGCAGTTCCTAAAAGCAAGTATGTCATTATCAGGAGGGAAAAATATGCTGGATTAGGCCCCCGAAATATCATATACACATTAGATAAAAAAATGATCATCACCCCTGTTGTATTGATCCTAAGTTATTTGTCCAATGAAGTGATGACTTTTAATCTCAGGATTTTGTAGATTTTGTTATTCCTATACCTACCTTGTAACCACTATGCTATGTTTATTAACAGAGAGCTAGAATTATTTCTATAATATGTAAATGTTGAGTTTTGGCACATGCATTCTCTGGTTTTTCCATTATACTTCTATAGAGTTATTATAGTGACGGAAATAAAATACTGTATATTCAAATTGTAGAAACTGATAATTCACTCGCCCAAATCTTTAACTTTAAAAATTAGGGTATAGAGTCACATTAGTTAAGGAAAAAACAAACAAACTAAATGTAACCCAAACCAAAACAACAACAAAGAACCCCAAAGATGTCTGTAACACATATTGGTGTAATTTTTAAGGATGGCAACAGTTATTATTATTTTTTTTTATTTTTTTAATGTTTATTTATTTTTGAGACAGAGAGAGACAGAGCATGAGCTGGGGAGGAGCAGAAAGAGAGGGAGACACAGAATCCGAAACAGGCTCCAGGCTCTGAGCTGTCAGCACAGAGCCCATTGCAGGGCTTGAACCCACAGACCGCGAGATCACGACCTGAGCCGAAGTCGGCTGTTTAACCGATTGAGCCACCCAGGCACCCCAGGATGGCAATAGTTATGATTGATCAAATATTCAATCATTAATCAGTTGTTATATGCCATGCAGATTTTATATGCCATGCAGATAGAAGCATACGCTATTCTCAAATTTCACTCTTAATTGAGTTCTCTTGTCTGCTAGTATATTGAAAAAATATCTTTTATATGATCTCTCTTATTTTGAGTAAACACTTGCAACAAATTGTTTTCATTCTTATCAAGCAAACAATTGCCTTTGTATTTCTAAATATTTTTGAATGTCTTTGTAAATGATTCATTTCTCCTTTAATAAAATATAAACTAGAAAATTTGCTTAAAGTATGGGGAGCTTTGGGGAATGAAAGGCAAGTAAATCCCTTCCAAAAGAATTTGATTTCTCCTCTCTTTCAGAAATGAGAAATACTTGTCCTAATTCTAAATATGTTCTGTTAAACCCAGTGAAGAGAAAATGAAGATTATAACTTGCAGGCAGAAAGTGTTTCACACATACATATGCATATATAATGTTGGATACAAAGTTTTTAGGTCAATATCTCAAGAAAGTGACAATAGAGACCATGATTTAATTTCCAGAAGGAACACTGGAGGGTGACAATAATCTTGTCTGACTGCCCTTGCCTGAAAAAAGACAGTAAATTAATTGATGAAAAACTTGAGCAGTAAGGAGAATAAAGGTAAAACATCGACATACTAAAATTAGAGTGAAGAATTTAGAGTAAACCTAAAATCACACACTGTTCAACATATAGTGCCTACATTTGATTGACTTTCAAGTGACTTTCAGTGAAGTTGTTACGACTAATAGATCTGCTTATCTTCTTTATGGATAAAATGTTTAGATGTAGTAAGGATTGAATAAATCTTTCTTGACGCTTATGCATATAAAAAAAAAGCTTCAAATAGAAAATCTTTCAAAACAAACAATTTGATTCAAAGAGCAGGAACTTATAATCAAAGACGGCCCTTTTTTCTTAGAAATTAACTTCCTATTGATTTAGTATTTTTATAGACAAGTCACCTCAGTTAAAAGCATGAGAACAAAACATTTTTCTGCACCTCTTGAAATGTGTTCTAGCATTGAAATATGTTTTTACATCTGAATCTTCGGTTTTTCATGCCTTTATACAATGTGGTTACACAAAGTGTGTGGTTTACACAATCACTGCACGACACTCAGACTTCTTCAATCCTCCTGATTTTGCAGTTCTAGTTCCCGTGTATAACATTTGTCACTCTAGTTTCAACAAAATGTAGAGGTTCTTGAGTGCATACAAAACCAAGATCTATAGAAATAAGATTCAGTTTCAGGCTGAAATCCTAAAAGGTAACAGCAATATAAAAATGAAAGTAATAAGAAGTCGAGGGGTAAATAAAATTGAAGAGTTTGATGTTGTTTTATCTGAAAGAGTGAGAGGCTATAGCGATTCTTTGCAATATCCCTATTTGGGTTTCTGTCAACTTTGGTTGTAAGATTTTGATTTGATTTCTTCACTCCCATCTTCTCCAAAGCATTTCAGTAGATGATCTTGCATTCTATGATTTTTTTTTTCTATATGGATATGGAGCTAACCAGAAGAAGCATCACTTTTCTTTGGCAAAGATGCAACCTCTACCTGTGCTCTTAAACCTACTATCAGCTGCGCCCACCTAAAAATAGCACTTGGTTTTCTGTCAAGTACTATTTTATTCTTCAGTTTTTCTTTTGAATGATTGTATCTTATCCAAAGATCTTTAGTCCTTGATATCCATTAATACAACCACAAGATTTTTCCAAGTTAACAATAACACTCTGGGTTTTTTTTCCTTACACTTTGCACAAAACTATCAAACTTTCTTTTTCAAAGACAACATACGCAGGGGTATTCATTACTTCACCAAAATAGATCTGATATTTTGGTACCCACAATTCTCCATCTGTATGCCAGATGCTTGAAGCCACGTGCCACTGCTCATATTTTAAACAAATAAATGTGAAATATACAAGATGGGTAAAGGGCAATGTTAATGTTTTACACGTGTGCCACCATTACTCATTACTATATTAATCTTCTCCGAGATTTTTAAATATCATTTGAAAAAGGAAAGCTGCAGTCCTGGGAAATAGATACAGAAAATAAATCGACATAGTTAACTACTCAGTTCTAACCTAATACATAATAACATTGGGAATCTTTTTTAAGGAAAATAACAAATCCTTAATTGTGTTGATATGAAACACAAAATGTAACAGGTCTTTGAATTGTAGACATGTTTTACATGAAGAATTACTTTCTTGTTCTCAAAGAGATTTGTTATTATTATTATTTATTAGAATACATTATGTTAGATAAAAGGAATATTTTGATAAACACAATTTTAAAAATGTGTCATGAAAACAAAATCTTAGATGAAACATATATACATGTGGGTAGAGGCAACTTAAAATCATGGTTAATACATATCTTTTCATGTCTCTTTTCTTACTATTTTGGTCCATTTGAACGTTGAGATTTTATGTCCTCTTTGTTGATATCTGATAAAAAGCACAGTTGTTAGGATAACTTGTTTATCCTATTTATTTCTTGTATACATTTATTGCTTTCTCAATCCAATTTTGCTTTATTACGTCAAAATTCTACTATTTAAATATCTTCTTAAATGGTTTCTCTGCCTATAGATGTATCCTTTCAGAGAAACCCCATGGATACATTATCATCCTAAAATACTATTTTTTCTTGCTCCCTGTTTTAATTAATCTTCAGCGATTTCCTGTTTTCTAGAGATAAAGCTCAAACATTTTATTTTTTTTATTTTTTCATTTTATTTTTTTTTTNCCAGTGAAGTAATGGGCAGAAGATATGAACAGACACTTCTCCAAAGCTCAAACATTTTAACTTGCCTTCCATATTGCACTCGATTATGAAAAGCAAGCTTTCTTAATCCTATTTCTCACCGTATCTTCAAATCACAGGCTACTCAATATGTTTAGAATTTCTCTTATTCATTTTATTTTCAGCATCCAAAAGCATGGAAGACACACATAACTGTCTTTTCAGATAATACGAATGATCTCTGATGTTTATCAATATCCAATCAATGTTTATCAATATTTAAATTCAAAATGATAAGCTTAAAATTTGGAGACAAGTTTAAAAATTGGAGATTAGGTGTATTGGTTGTTCTTTCATTCTATCTGGAAAAGCTACATACTCACATACAGGAAGATTACACACACTTAAGCAAACATGTATGAAAGAAAGATAACAGAAAATCTATGGGTGTCCAGCTAGTATAGTGATATACGGATGTTGCATTTTAAATAGCATTGCGAGTTTTCCTTAATAATTACATATTATGTAATTATTTAGAGAAAAAAGATAATGTATGAAAATATAGAGAAGTCAAAATCTTGTGAAAGATTCTTTCCAAAATGCCTAACTCTTGCAATCTATACTTAATTCAGTAATTAATTATGTGCTTTACAAGAAAATCTTTCTGTGTTCTTGAAAGTTATTTGTGTTCTGAAATGATATCTAAATCCTCCCTTGTTCATTTTTCATGTACAAATCTAGACTGCCCAAATAGATTGTTAGGTCCTTGGAGAAGATGACTTTTTTTTAAGTTATTATGAACACTTTAAAGGAACTCACAGAGCACTCTGTATAGGTTAGGAACTCACTAAATTATTTTTTATTTGATACAATTTGATCTTCTTATTATTTTGTATGAGGATTTAGTTATTAGTATATATAGTTTATTGTTCTACCCTTTAGTAGATTGGACGTAGGTAAAAACCTTATTTTACTATTACATGTCAGAATAGGAAATATGTAAATCTATTTCATGAATTTAGAAAATGTCCTGTGGATTACAAATTTATTAAAGCCAGAAGCTCACTATACCAATCATCCTTTCTCACCAATGTTCTCAAGTTCTCAAGCTCTTGTAATAATTAAAAAAGGGCTAATAAATGAAAACTTAAATTTCACTAGGAAATACATGTAACGCATATTCTCATGATGCATAGATTAAAAAAGTGAATAGAACAGAGAAGAAGTGTCAATGTTCATATAACTTTATAATGTCAGATTTCTAAAAGCAGTGAACTTCTACTTTGTTCTTTGGAAATTTTCGTCTATAAGTACCAGATACTTCATGCCAACCAGTTGAAACCAAATATTTAAAAAATAGAGTTTTAGAGATGGGATAAAAATTTTGGAAGAGTTTGCAGGGTAGGTCACAAAAATCAAATAAAGTCTTTCTCTCTCAGGGCCAGTTTCATTTTAACATCCTTCTTTCATGGCTGAGATGGAAGTTTCCTGAAATCTGTGATATTCATTGCTCAATGCTCAATGTCTTGTAAGATGGTGCCTGGCTCATTGCAAGCCCTAAAGCTTTATTTGTTGAATGTATGGAATCAAATGAGTCTGGTATCCTAGCTACAGGATCCCAGGGCCAGACAATAAAGTCAGTCTGTCCTGCTTGGACCTATAGGAAAATATTGAAAATGGAGAATTACAAGCTTTGCCTAATTTACATATTTACTCCCAGGGGTCACTCAGGGCTATAAGACAGCTGAATCTAGGAGAGTGGCTGGGAAGACATGTCAGAAGCCACAGGGAACAATGGTAAAGTACATAGCTGTGTTTCTGCCCTTTAAGTGTTTGTTCAACAACATTTAAACACAATAGTAAAAATAAACACCAAAAGCTCAGTTCGTAATTCAATCTTTCTTTAGGAAAAGCATGGGCTGCAATCTCCCAGCAGGGGAAAATTAATTTTGACATATTTAAATGTTGTCCTCCTTACTATCTCTTTGAACCCCTAACCACATAAAAAAAGTGTTAGAGTCCTCTCTTCCAGTACTAATCACTCAAAGGTTCAAGAACTTTTGGTGAAATTGTGTAGAAAGTAAATTTTAAGAAATGCAGCAAATACCTAGTGGTAAATCTAAGCTATAATTTAAACCCAGAAAAATGTTATTTGATTTCAAGTGGCTTTACTTATTGCAATGTATTCAAATATGGATGATCTATTTAGTATTAACACCAAGCTACAGAGATTGGAACCCAAATTGGAAGACTAGGGAGCAGGTAGGCTAACTCTAGGAACAACATAAGTAGAAAAGAAGATAAGGACTTCAATTCTACCTCTTAAAAAACTATCAATCTAAAATGAAAATATATGTTTTCCAAATCATTCTTCCTACTCTTTCCCTACTTTCAACTTCCTAAACCCTAATTACCAATGAAAAAATCTTTTGTTGTTAGCTATGGGATGATTTAGAAATGAATGTTATTTTGTTGTTATTACTGAGTCTGTACTTGTTATAAATATGA
Source organism: Crocuta crocuta (assembly GCF_008692635.1). Lineage (NCBI taxonomy): Eukaryota > Metazoa > Chordata > Mammalia > Carnivora > Hyaenidae > Crocuta > Crocuta crocuta. The sequence continues at coordinate 478,396 of NW_027532419.1, read as the reverse complement.
CAAATTCTTATTATTCCATCGAAAAAGTCATAATTTAAATTACTCTTCACCCATTATAATGCTGTTCTGCATTGTTCTTAATGAAGGTCGGGCCTGTGAGATAATATGCTATTATTGGCTGAATTCTAGCTATTTTGTATGCATTATACATTTGACAAGAATACAGATTCAGAAGAAGCAATTCATTTACATAGAAAATGTTTTCCTATAAGCAAACCAAAGCATGCCTGGATCCAAATATAGAATTGTGTTGGTGGATTGATAGTTTTATTTTGTGGAGAATATATATGTATATATGTGAGAATATACATACATATATATATATAGTGTGTGTGTGTGTGTGTGTGTGTATTCTCTCAGGCTCAGGTGATGAAAATCAAATGTATTTTGTAACTGAGGGTATTCGTTTGCTTGTCATTCTCACCTGATCTTTTGTTCATTTGTTTTATTTATTTTTGGTGTGTTTCATAGCTATTTAATCATTTAGTTGATCAGTAATTAACAAGGACACTGTACTTAGCAATCCAAAGGTATTTTTTCTCTTAAGCCTAATTAAAAAATGAAAGATCAGTTTTGCCCTATTTCACTTATGAGGAGACTAAGGTTTTGAATCCCTGCAAGTTTTTAAATGACAAAACCAGGCCAAATTAACATACATCCCTAAGTTATGAATCAATATGTTGGACTTCCTACTCTAGAATGAAAGGATGAGAAAGAGGCCCAAATTTTTTTGCCCTTTTTGAAATTAATCAATCAAAATTATGTCCAAGGTTTACAGACTTGTCTTATTAAGATTTACTTAAATATCATATCATTTTGGGAGTCATATAAAAAAGCATGCCTTAAGTAATATACAACTTTTATGGTGAAACTTATGCTAGAATAAATCGTTTTGTTTTTAGATTATGTTTACACATACAGAAGAAATCTGATACTGAATAATTTTCCTATTAATCCAATCAATACAAAACAAATCTGTAAAAAACCCTAAAATTCTTCCAGTTAAAACTGATATAGATAAGTGATTTAATTTTTCCTTTTAACCCTTGAAAGCAGCCTAAATCAGGGTGGAATTTATAAATTGAATTCTCTTTGAGGGAGGACAGGTGCCTGAGGCCGGTTCTTATATTTCATTTTATACTGATAGATCTTTCTCACAGCTCCTTATATTTGTTGCCTTTTGTGATTCATTTTGATTTTCAAAACTGAGCTTGATTTATTTCTATGTGCTCTCCAAGAGCATGGAAAAGAGAAATGCTTTTCTGTTAACTTTTATTCATTATGGCCAATTGAAACTAAAAAAATCCGTTTATTGCTACCTGATCTATGAACAGCAATATTGATTGGCTTATATTTTTTAGACAGAGAGAGAAAAAAAGGAAATTCCAGAAAGTTTAGATGACATGGTTTTCAGAAAAGTTGTTGGGAATAGTTCTGATTTCTTTATTCAGCCCAGTCATACATGCCTTTGCAGGTCCAGGAGATATGAGAGTCGTTGATACTGTAGTTTGTCCAACAGTCGTGAACGAAAATATAAAAGTTCCTTTAAATAAAGAAAATTATAAACCATATTAATGGTGTGTTAATTCCAATTTTGTACACTCTTGTCTATCCTTTCACTGGGACGTATTAAAGTATATATAAGAGAGGAGGGGCACCTGGGTGGCTTAGTCGGTTAAGCGTCCAACTTTCGCTTAGGTCAGACGATCTCGCGGTTCGTGGGTTCGAGCCCCGTGTCGGGCTCTGTGCTGACTGCCAGCTCAGAGCCTGGAGCCTGTTTCAGAGTCTGTCACTCCCTCTCTCTGACCCTTCCCTGCTCATGCTGTCTCTCTCTCTCTCCTAGAAATAAATAAAAAATAAAAATAAAAAAAAGTATATATAAGAGAGGAGACAAAGTGAAAATAATGTGTATATGAGATAAAAGTCAGAGAAGATGTATTAAGTGCTCTGTGCTCTCACTTTTTGACTCAGATCCTGAAAAGTAAGAGTAGAGTAACAAAGGGAGGCAAGGAAAGAGATGGGGCAAATTTTTCTTCTTTGAGATTTCTGATTAGGAATGAGGTGTTTGAGCATGGTAAACTCCTTCTATTCAGCTAATCCATGAGTCTTCCAGACTCAGTATGGGAAATTAAAGGAAATAAAACCAGGATCTAGATTGAGAAATCTGTTTATAACTTAATTTTGACTGAAACTTGATTGAGAAAACTCTGGAGGGATACTGAAAATTTGGAAGTAGTTTTTTTCTTTTTTTAAAAATTATTTGTTTATTTTTGAGAGAGACAGAGTGTGTGTGGGGGGGTGGGGGCGTTGAGAGAGGGAGACACAGAATCTGAAGCAGGCTCCAGGCTCTGAGCTGGCAGCACAGAGCCCTCTCAGTTCTCAAACTCACCAACTGTGAGATCATGATCCAAGCCAAAATCAGCCTCTCAATCAACTGAGCCATCCAGGTGTCCTGAGGACATTTCTTACCTTTGATGCTCAGAATCTCATAGGTGTGAATTCACATTGTGCTTATCCACTGTCTTTTTTTCATAAGAAATCTACACAGGCAAAAAGACATTCATATCACATTCTAATTTCATCAAGTAGCAGTTTTTTTAAAAAGCATATGGTCTAAATACATTAAAATCCCTTTTAAATTCAGCAATTAATACTGAAAATATATTTGCAGTTCTGTAGCATCTGATGAAGATGATATGTTTCCTTATTTTTATTCATCTGTTATTTCACAATTGTTTTGAAATTCTCCTATGCAAGATATACTTTAATACTCATTTACTCCAAATAGAGAGGCCACAAATAATTTTAAGTATGTTGTTGAAAATAATACAGATCTATAGCCAATCCAGGTAGAAATCACCTCCTAAAGCTTGACAATTTTATTTTTGAGCTTGCCAAATTTATCACCTGGACAGTGAATTACCAGGTGCACATAGAGGCCATTGTTGACACATTCATCTAATTTCTTCTCCTCTTGCAATCCAAACCACAAAAAAATTTAATTCTGATTGCTCTTCGGTTTGCAGCTGTACTGAGGTTGATTATTGGAGCTCTCACTTCTAGCTTCATCTACACTGGCATGCCTGGAGGTGAGATCCCTTTCCAATTCTTTGAAAGGCTCTGACAGAATTTGTCTTCTAGTTTTCGGTCCACAGCCCCCTTTCATGGTCACTTACTTCATCTTGCGGCTGAATATTTCATTTTAAAAAGACCACAAATGTGTGTGTGCTTTTAGCCTTGCATAGTCAAGTATTCTTTGGCTGTTCATTTTGCAGTAAAGCTGGCAGTAAAGCACTCACAGGCAATAAAGAGGAGTGTTTTCCTTCCTTTTTATGTCATCACTTCTACTAATTTCTGAGAATATTGAATGATCACATTCCCTCGCATTCTCTTTTATTACTGATTTCCTCTTTAACCACACATATGTATAAATGGTGGGGATTAAATATGCATACACACAAAATAGGATTATTTCTTTAAGAGAAAAATCAGATTGCATTTTACATGCATTAAGTAAGGTTCTATCAGGAATTATTTTGATATTTCCCCATTCCCCATCTCTTTGCAAGAGAGATAAATAAAGGTTACATGCAGTGATTATGAGCATGTGCTGGAACCAGATTCTCTGGACTTCATTCCAGGCTCTGCCATTTATTTGTCATGTGACCTTGAGCAAGTTATTTCAATTTCCTGGCTCTCACTTCTTTCATTTGTAAAAGCAAGAAAACTATCAATCTCCAAAGGTTAGGGTGAAGAATAAATTAAGGATTTAGAGAACTGAGGTAGTCCTTGGCACCTATCAACATTAAATAAATGTTAGATGCTATGCCTGTAATATTGATAAGCTTCTAACCAATAAATACTGATATCTGAAGAATGGCTTCATGGCTTCATGCTCTCAAAAGAAATGTACCAAATGTGGAGAATATGTTTGATCTATTTACTCTTGTTTTTTATGGTATGAAGAATAGTGCTTAGACATATAACTGGTGTTCAATATACACTTTGTGATTGATAGAGTAAAAGAATGAATGAATGTGGAATAGTATCTGAAAAAGAGCAGACATAATTTATTTATAAGCAGTATCTATAGATAATTTACATATTTTGTGAAAAACGACTAAAATTATTAACTAATAATTGATTAGCTACCATATTTGGAAAACTTGAGCACAGGGAAATTTTAGCAAAGAAAATGCAATGATAGGAAACTAAGTGTTAAGAAATCCAGACACCTTAAGAGGATTTCAAGACATGAGATGTAGCATTATAGAAAGGACATTCAAGCAAATGCCATTGACCTGGAACCCTGCTCCTAGTCTACTGCGAAACCTTAGTTAATGCACTTAACAGCTCTGAAACTGTTTTCTGCTATATTATCTGCTGATTTCACTGGCTTGCTGAAATAAGTATATAATTGCAATATTCCTAATTGATTCCTGATGAACTAGAACGAAAAAAGTCCTTTTGCTTCACCCTTTACCCTGCTTGCCAACAAGCTTTCAGTGCTCCTCTCTCCTCTAAAAGTCTCATAAGATTGTGGAAATCATGCATCAGCTGGGCTTACCCATCCCTTAAGATCTAGGTTAATATAGACTTGAATTTACATCCCTTGCCTTTTTCTATAGAAAAGCCTAAAGTCCTTCCTAGAAATGGTACATATTCCTCAAACTGTCATGTTGTGTGTTTTTAATCACTTCTTGCTCTTTCTGCATTCTTGTCTCCACTCATGCATCTTGCAGCTGTTGCTTTATGTGTATTTCAATGTCAACCCAAATATGGTCTCGGCTCCTTTCTTTGAATTCTCACATGGGGCTTTTGTGAGGTCACTCAAAATTTTAAAGGAGTTAGAAGTGATGAATTATAACAGGAATACAAGCTATTTAATGTTGAATATTTGATATTCTTGTGTTAAACAAACCTTTTCATCTTTTATGTGGCTCAATGAATTTCTTGCAGCTTTTCTATTATTTCCATTCCCTAGATCCCTTTTCACTGGTCATGCTCATTGATGTAATTACTTCCTCGGAGTCTTTTTTTCACTACTATCCCAACTTCACCAGTCAATTCCCTTGTATCTCAAGCTTCTTATCAAGGCATCTTCCTGAGAATGACAGTTGGCCTTTCTAAAATATTTTATTACTGACAATAATTTTGACCTTCCAAAATCTGGCCAACCAAACCCACTTTTCTGTGTCAATGAGATTTAAGAAAAAGTGATGTGTTCACCTCCTTGTTTTGCCTTAAAGTAAATAGCTATGAATTCTACTCACTTAGTTGTTCTTCCTGCATTCTTATTGACAGATGTGGTGGTCACCTGTCTTAGAAGGTATAAATAAAGAATGACATACAATAATATAGAAATACCTTGAACTTTGATGCTTTTGAAAAGTAGAACCATGTATCATATAAACTCGGGCTTTCTTTTTTTTTTAATTTGTCTTTTATGTTTATTTATTTATTGTAAATAAATAAAACATTATTTATTTATTTTATGTTTATTTATTTGAGAGAGAGTGAGCAGGTGATGGACAGAGAGATAAGGAGCATAGAATCTGAAGCAGGCTCCAAGCTCTGAGCTGTCAGCACAGAGCCTGATGCGGGGCTGCAACCCATGAACTGCAAGATCATGACCTGAGCTGAAGTTGGACACTTAACTGACTGAGCCACCCAGGCACCCCTAACCTTGGACTTTCTTATGAAAAGTAAGTAAGTTTCTATATGAGTTGATCTCCTATTAGGTTGGGTCTCTATTGCTTGTAATGAAGTTATATCTTAATTAATACATTAATCATTTTTCTGAGAGCAACACATTTGAAACACAAAACCCAGGATGATATTCATGAGCTATTCGCTCTTGCAATTGCTGCATTCCTACTTTAAGACAATTAGCCAATAATTACCAGCTGCTTGAGTGAATAGGGTGACTGGGGGATGAGGCTGACAAAGGTAAGAAAGAAGATTTCAAGAAACAATTGCATAATATCTTTAACACAGAATATTACCATATTGTCAGCAATGGAGTATATTAAAATCTGAAAGGACTGCCAAGGGTTTATCTGTAAGAAGAAAGCAACACAACTTCTCTGCCTGAAGATGCTTTTTATTTTTTTCCTTTTTTTACCTGCAATAATGGATGCCATTTAAAAATATGTTACAGGAATTAAACTGAGAAAATTAAAAAAGGGTGAAAATCAATTGAGAAGCATTCTTTTATTACACCAAAGAAAGCTAGAAAAATTTTACTCCATATAAATGGTTTCAATAGTTGAGTTACATTAAAAAAAAAAAAAAGTAACTAGGATATCATCTCCTGAGCCAGCTAGAACCAAATTTGTACGTTAATTTGTTCATCTCCCTTTATATAGCAGGCTAACAGTATAATTCTTGCCACCTAATAAACAAAACAAAACAAAACAAAACAAGAAAGCAAAGATACAGCTACATCCTTGGATAGTTCCAGGACATTCAAGAATATCCCCGGTGATGAACAGTCTACCAAGAAGTGATGAATACAGACAAGTATGAGTGGCAGTGATGAGTGAGACTGGTGATCTTTGTGTACAGAAATATTTTTGTTTAAAAATTACAAGTGCTCTTTCTAGTTTAGCGGGATCATCACATAGTTAAAACAGAAGATACTGAAGGCGTCCTGGACACAATTAAATATGATTGATAACTAACTGTCAAAAATTGAACATTGGGTTATATATGTCGATCTGCTCCTCAGAACTAGATCTGAGAGGACAAAGGTGACAATACTAAAGTAGCTGTGAGAGGGATGCTACACTTCAGGCATCATGTCTCGTCAAATGTGTGTCATGGAGAGTATTTTTGTCATTCTAAAGGAAAATAAAAATCGGGCTATCAAAGAAAGTACTTCTGAGATGTAGCATTTGTTAATGCTAGGTAAGTTGTGAACAGAAAGATTGTGAACTGAAAGAAAAAACATAGGGAAATTTGATCAAATCATACTTAAGTATATTCACATCAAAAGCAACAAGAAATGTTTATAATTATTACAATCAGTTTTTCGCAATTTTCAAGCCATTTTTTCAGGTGTCAGGCAAATCCAGTAAAAAACTTTGCTTATCCATTCTATGATAAAACTTTCTGCTTTGACCAGTCAGTCTATTTTCCCTTTGAACTCAACAACCAGACTGATTGTGTTTCCTTGTCTATGGATTAGTCCATGAATTCTCTGATTAAGAATAAAGGTGGTTGGAGAGTCTGATGGAAATCTACCAAACAATCCATCTTGTCCACTTTATTGAGATATTCATCTGTTGCTCTTTAGTGGGCATTAGTATGAGAAACAAATATTTTCACACTCAGGGTTCCTTTGAAAAGACCTATTTGCGTAGCTATTCCTTCTGCTAACGTGTCTCCAATTATCTAATTAGCTGTGTTCTTCCAAGTCCCCCATCATCCTGCCAAACCATTAGCCACAGTTAATGAATCAGGGGGGCTACATCTCCACTCGCCATTTTCAGTAAAATGAGCAATCAAGTATATTACAGGTTCCATCTGTTGACAAGATTTCTCTTCACTACTGTCTGGCCTTCAGGCTACTACAATCACCATGAAGTGCGACTGCAGTTTTAGAGCCATCAACTCAGGTGGTGCCAGCATATCTAGCAGAACCAGTTATCAATCAGATGTAAATGTGTTCTTCCTCAAACAACTACTCAGAGAGAAATTCTCAGAAGACCACATGTGTGTCTGAAAACTGAAAGCATTGTAGCAGAATTGGTTCACAGGATTCTAGGCCACTCACTCATGAAACTTATTTGTAGCTTTCAAACTTGCTTAAGACTGCTCTTATATTCCATTTGAATATGTAGTTCAGTTGTACGTGAAAAATTAATGGCTTGGCCATGAATTTTTTTTGGCTGCTTGGTGGCTCAGTAGTTATGGTCAGATACAGTCTCTGCTAGAGCACAATAGAAAGCCAAAGGTTTTTCTCAAAAGAATTATTGATAGAGGCTGGATTAGTTCTGATTCAAATCCTAATTCACCTAGGAGTGGCTGCCATGCACATTTCTATCTTACACCAATATTTTGGGCACCATGATTGTAAAATCCAAGTGGCAGATCAGCTTTTATGGCATTTTAGATGCCACATAAACCCTTTTCTTGATTTAGGCCCCACTAAAAATTGCAGCCTTTGGTTTTTTCGGTAATTAGATCAGGGTAGTACACCCAGCTGGGATATATGCTGCCTTCAAATTCTAAAAATGGCTGATAACTATTATGCTCCACTCTTAGTTCTAAGGGGGGCCAGGTGCAATAACTTTTCCTGTACTTTAGATTATATTGATATGCCACAGAGCACTGAATGTCTAGAAATTTCACGGAAATTTTTTTGGGGGTAGATTGTTTATGAAGTACTTGCTGCTTTCTGCTCAACAATTCCAATTACATGAAGCCATTAATGTAATGGACCAGTTTGATGTCTTGTAGAAGGGAAAGGTGATCAACTCCCTGCAAACTAAGTTATGACATGAAGGTAGGGAGTTGAGATGGGCTTAAAGTAGGACCATGAAGATGTATTGGTGGCTGTGGTGGCTGAAAACAAAGGCAAAAACAAACAAACAAAAATTTCAAAAGATCTTTATTAACAGATCTAGAAAAAAATAGCTTGACCAGATCAAGAGGTGCATATTGAATTATGCGCATGCGTACAGACACACATACACACACATCTAGAATATCCAAAACACAGATCCAGAACAATAGCTGCTATCACATTGCTAAGTTTTTGATAATCCATTGACCTTCTCCAAATATTTCTGTCTTCTGCAAAGGTCAAATAAGCAAGTTGAATGGCATATGGAGAAAGTAATAGTCCTGCATTTTTCAAGCCCTAGACAGTGACCCAGTTCTCTGTTATGCCTCTAGGGATGTAATAGTGCTTTTGATTTACTATTTTGATAGATAGAGGCTTTTACTTGGCCTTTCTTACCATCATAGTCCGTACTCCATAGCACATGCAACCAAAGCAGCAATTCTGCCATTTGCCAAATATATTCTTTTCAATTCTTCGTTCTAGAACTGGGGAAATAACCACATACTATCCATGGACGATGATAATTACCCAGAAAATATAGACAATGTATATATTTTTCTTCTTTTTGTTCTTCCATTCTTTAAGCTACTTTTGTCTTAACTATCAAAGGAAATAATCTTGTATCTTGATTATATTGAGAGTTATATCACCATCAATGAGTATGTTAAATATGGAAACCAAAACATTGAATTTTACATAAGTTATTTATAGAACTACTGATATGAAATTTTTATCTGCATATTGACACTGCTATAAACGGCATGCTAGGCTTAAAATGACATTTAGTAGGCTTAAACTTCTTTCTATCATATGCCTTCAATTTATAAAATACTACTTTTAACTAATATTTGAGCATCACTCAATAGTCAACTATATTTTATTTGAAATAAAGTTCCAAGAAGAGTATGATTATAGACTTTAATTTCTGCTCTAAGATACTATTGTTAGTTAATTTAAAGTCCTTTCCATCATCATTGCTAACTGCTGTAGTCTGACATCCATTCCCCAAATGAAATGTGACTTTGATGGATAAACTCAATTAAAGCTCAGGCATTAGATAAGTTAAACAGAGAATTGGGCTGATCTTTACCAATCTACCTTTAAAAATACAATAAGTATTTGAAAATGAAGCAGTCATAAATTATACTGAAAATATGTTAGTAAAATTGGATTGAAATTCAAATCAATTACTCTATGTAAATTTCTATTGCTTAGAAAGTAACATTTGTTTTTTCCCCTTAGTTTGCATCTTATAGATACTTTTAATAAACAAAATCAGAGAAATAGCTTTTGTCTTTTACTTCCTTAAACATTTCTGCCTCTTTTATGATATTTAAGTTTGTTAAATATCTAGTTTTAAGAATAACAGTATAGATTTCATTACTAACTGAGAAACGTCATAAGTAATTATACTTAATTCTCTTTAATACTTTTAAAAATGACTTAGGGTGTGTCTTGCCTATGAAAACTCTAATCTTAACATTGATGTCCCACTGATTTATCTATTTAAGATTAAACTAAAACTAATTAATCATTGTGTAAAAATTGTACCTTCTCTGTAATAGATATAAAAAGTTGGACTTGGTTGCATAGGTAGATAAAACATCCGAGGAGAGATATGTTAAGAAATATTTTGGTTTGGGGACACGTGGGTGGCTCATCTGTTAAGCGTCTGACTTCAGCTCAGGTCATAATCTCACGGTTGGTGAGTTCGAGTCCCGTGTTGGTCTCTGTGCTGCCAGCTAGCTCAGAGCCTGGAGCCTGTCTTTGGTTTCTGTGTCTCCATCTCTCTCTTACCCTGTTCTGCTCATGCTGTCTCTATCTCTCTCTCAAAAATAAATAAAGCATTAAAAATTAAAAAAAAAATAATTTGGTTTGATGTGATAAATCCTTTATTAAACACATAATATAGGTTGTAAAAGGAATATGGAGACAAAGGCATCTAACATAACCAGGGAAACTGGGAAAATCATTGAACCACATCATTTTCAATTTAGAAGACCTTTCATATTTACAAGAATTTAGAACAAACTTTAGAATTTAGAAGAACCTTTACACAAATCACATCCAATTCCATTATTTTGAGGTAGAAATAATGAAGAAAATTTGATTTTCTTTTCCATCGTCAATATAGCCAAAGAGGCAATATTTGTAGTACTTAAGGATTTATATTTGAAAATCTGAGCATTCTGAAATGAAATCGCAGAATTCTATCTTGAAATTACTAGACACATGAGTCTTGGATTCTGTTTTCTCATCTGCCAGTTGAGGACAATAAAAACTAACACCTCATGGTGTTTAGTTTTGAGCATTAAATAAGACATTTAACAGAAGACCCACCACACTATCCTATAGGGTTGTTGTTAGAATTAAATAAATTAATAATTGTTAGGCACTTATAATACTATTTGGTGATATGAAGGTCTATATAGATGCAAAGTATTCCTACTATTTTTCTTACTTTTACTGTTGGGATTATGTTTTGTTATATAATAGCCTATATTTCTGTTTCACTGCAATTTCATGTAGAAAGTAACCCATTCATTGCCTTAGAGAAGAATATTAAGATAGAAAACATTTTAAAATCTTTTTCATTTTAAAATGTCTGGATTTTTAGAGCTTGAAGAGATAGCTAGGTCTAGCACTGGAATGAGAAATAGAAAACGTGCATGGAAGATTTTTTAATACGAGAAAGTGAGAAAGTGTTTAAAAAAGAAAAATGCAACAAAAGTCTTCAAAACCCACAGTGACAGATATATGTCAACAGGATACAGGAACTAGCTGGAAGTGCTCCCAATGACCAAAGCTGAGATAATCCAATTTTACTAACATATTTTCAGTTTGATTTATGACTACTTCATAAATCCACATCTTTGTCTATATTATGCATATGATTTTGCAGCTAAATTGTACTGGAAAAATTGTACTGAACAAAAATAATAATGATAAATTTTATGTTAAATCTATGACCAACAGCCTTGACTGACTCCTTAATTCTATATACAAATATTATATTTTCAAACCCTTAACTTTACCTTTCCCCCTTCCTATGACCTTATCTCACCTTCTTTTTCTCTCCCTTCAAATCTCTAACACATCTTCCCCTGTTGTTATTCTTTACTGGTGATCTTGTTCCTTATTTTACTGCAAAATCCAAAGTAATTAGAAGAAAGCTTCCACAAATTCCACAGCAAATCTACTTACTTACCTGCATACTCTTTTGAATAGTCTGCCTTTTCATCTCTTGATATGAATGAAATTTCTACCTTTCCATTTTTGTCATATATTCCTTTTTCTTTGACTTTTATAGATATATGACTCCAGTCAAACCAAAGTCTTTCCTGTCTTTCCTCTTTTCCTACCTCAATGATATTTCTTTGTTTACTATTATAATTTCTTCATAAATATACCAACATGCTTTTCTCTTGGGGAAACAATATTCTCTCAATCTTAATTCCTCCTTAGATATTGCACCAGTTTTTCTCCTTGTCTTTAGAGAAAAATCCTTTGAACATGTTGCCATGCTGCCTGTCTCCATTCTCCTTCCTCCATTTTCACATGGGCCCATATAAGGCAAGCTGTCATATCTACAACTCCAGGAAATCAACTTTTGTCAAGGTCACCAACAGTTATATCTCCTTGTTTATTTTCCTTGACGGAGCAGCCATACAAAACAGTTGATTATTCCCCTTTTTCTCAAAATGCTTTCTTCACTCCTAGGATACCAGTTTCTCTAGCAGCTTCCTCTCAGTACATTGCTCTGTTTCATCCTCAGATCCCAGACCTGTCCTCTTTATATAGCCTCGGTGTCTAGCCAGTGTCTCTCTGCGATTTCATTTTACAATAAATCCTTTCATGATGTCTTCAATTTTCATGACTTTACACCCCATAAGGTCTTTATGTGCTAATAACTCCCAAATGTATATCTGTCTCCAGAACTCCTCTCTGGCTTCTGGTCTCATATACCCAACGGCTAACTCAGAATCTTCACTGGGATGATTAATAGAGATCTTAAACTTAACATGTCCCAGTCGGAGCTCTCATTTTCGGCAAAAACTCACTCTTGCAAGTTTTACCAATTTCTATTATTGGCCACTTTTTTCTTCTAGCTATTTAGGCTTCAGTTCGGAGAATTCTAGTTCACTCTTACTCTTACTCTTACACACTACTTCAAAATTTCCCTGTCTTATGTTTGAAAAGTACTCAGGCTCAGAAAACTTCCTACCATCTCTACCTCTTCTACCCTGGTATAGGCCACCATTCTCTTTTACCTAAATTTTTGCAGTATCTTCCTATGTGTTCCCTTACCCTTCTTTTGTCTATACATAATTCAACATTCTGTACTAATGTAAACTTAACTACAACACTGCTGTGCCCCAAATCCCTCAACGGCTTCAAGTATTGGCTCATTGCAGCAATTTCCCTGTAAATATCTACATGGTCTTGTTCACACACCTACCCAGATATTTCCTTTCCTCTGGTGTCAACTACTGCCTAAGAACTTCTATGTAGACCCTCTTTAAATTGTCAACCCTCCAACAATATAACTTATCTTCTTGCAACATTTTTCCCTTTAATACACATCACCATTTATTATTCTATATAATTTACTAACTTATAATCACCTTTTATCTCCTGTTATCATCCCCCTCCCCAAACTGCAATGTAAAATTTAGGTTAGAGATTTACTCTGATTTGCTTCAGTTCCTTTTTAATACCCAGCTTTACAAACAGCACCTGATTAAAGTGGTCACATGAAAAATATTTATTGAGTATTACATGTCAAGTGTCTTTCTCCTCTTCCTCTTACATGTGGAAGATCCACCTGAGGCCTATGCTCACATTCATTTCACTGCTTGTTTGTTTGTATAAGAGGAATCCTTGGCATTAACTTCTCCTTGTCCAGACTCTTCTTTGTTTTTGGAGTGCTTTTTAACAAACCCGAGGTTAAGCAGAAATGCTTACAATGTAGATTTTCCCAAACTTTGATCAGTCGTATCATCTTGAAACTTGACAGAGACACTAACTGTGGGCTGTTTCAAACTACAAATTTAAGAAATCTGGTTGAAAAGTTTCCTTTTGTTTAGTATTGCCTCTGTGGAATTTGAGAATTTATAAGATATAAAACTGATGAAATTCTTCCAGATTTCTGAAGGCAACTGCCTTTTAAGGAAAATATAATAAAAGAAGTGCTAAAGTCTTTTGCACAAGGGAGGATTGTTAGAATATGTTTCAAATCACTCAGTTTCTAAACTGAATAATTTATTTTATGTCTGTTTGAAAGCAAAAAATAAACTAATGATGCTTTTAAATCCAAAATCATAGCTCATATCATTTCTAATACCTTTCCACACAGACTATTCACTGCACAGCTATGTACTACCTAAAGAAGGATGTTTCTCCACTCTTTGAATATCTGCTTATTCTTTATTTAACATCATGTATTGATTGTCTACTATATATTAGGTGCTATGTTGAGTCATATTTTTTGTATATATTCTAGCTTGTAGTGTTTTTCTATTCAGAAATATATCAAATGCACTAAACAAACAAAAACAGAAATTAACTGTCTAAATCAAGTTTTCAATTTTTTACGTATTAGATTTTCTTTATTGTACTAATAGTAAGTAAATGACCCTACTATATGTCATGCATTATTTTAAGCATCAAGGATTAATCAATAAAAGAGATAAAGACTTGCTGAGGAAATAGATTTCATCTTAATAGAAAATATACACATTAAACAATAAACACAACACACAGACAAATTATAATAACCTCAGAAGAGGATAATGTTTTAGAAAAAAGAAAAAGTCAAAACTCCTGCTTCTGATACTGGCAAACTGGACAATGCTGAAGGGCCCCTTCCACTGAAAAGAACTAGAATATTCGGACAACATATTTGTTTAAAGATAAGTTTGAAGACATGTGAAAACAAATAGAGTAATGAAAATTATGAAGCTAAAATGCAAGAGAAGAATCCAGAATAGGAACTCAATATTTTGTTCAACATTTGTTTAAGAGTGTCTAGAGGAGATACCCAAGAAGGTGAAAACTTGAGCAAATCTTTTTGAAATTGGAATTCAAGGTCTTTCAAAGAGAGGATGCTCTCTTAATGCTCCAAAAACTTAAAGCTAACATGACCCTTAATGGTAAGAAACTCAGACCAGGTACCAGGCAAGGATGTCCCTGTTCACCACTCATTTTCAACTTTAGAAGATTCTGTCCTAATCTAAATGTAGTTACTTTCCCAAGGCCCCACTTCCCAATAACATTACACTGAGAGTTAAGGCTTTGACATATAAATTTTGAGGTGAAATGTGCCAGGTACCATTCCCAATTTGGGAGAATCAGTTGTGAACAAAACAAATATTCTGCTTTAATGAAAAGTTCTACAAGTGAGGAAAAATTAACCCCTTAATATGTTATATATGATACTGATAAACACTATGAACACGCAGTGGTGAATAGGCATAGAAGGTGGAGGCAGCATCGTATTCTTTTAGTAAGGAGGTGAGTGAAGACTTCCACTTGTGCAGAAAATTCAAACAAAGGGTGAAATGAGGTAGTAGCTGTCCGTAGATGAGCATCCTAAACAGGCCACAACTATGGAAGCTCCTTTGCCATGTTTGGGGGAAAAGCAAGAAAGCCAGTATGGATGGGACAGCATGATCAGTGAGGAGAGTGGCAGTGCTGAGTTGAAGAATAAAGCAGAGGCCAAATTATTCAGAACCTTGTAAAACCATGGCAAAGACTATGTCTACTTATTCATCTGGGTAGACAGTAGTTACCTCATGTGTTTTAATTTGTATGTCCCTAATGGTTAATACAGTTTTCTGATTTTTCAATTTTATAAGCCATTTGTTTTCCCTTTTTAGTGTATTTATTTTAGCTGTATTTTATTTTCATAACTGTATCTGTGTAATGATAGATTGTACCACACAGACAGTTAAAAAATACTCTTAAAATATTCCCATAGAATCAAAACCAAAATTGTCAGTTGAATAAATGAGAAAATATTAAAATAAGAACACCAGGTAAACTCTGGTTCATTTTCATAATAGTGTAATATAACTGAGACATTAATTTAGCAATTCTAGCAAAATAGAGATAATTCAAGGACTAGACAAGACATTGTTTATTGTTCAATTTCTTATATTGTTTGTATCTGTGAGAAATAAACTTAAACTGTGATTATTAATTGAAACAATATTTTGGTGGTGGGTGTCTTTAATTGCAGACTCATAAAGTAGTAACCTGTTCCTACTAAACCTCAGGAATATTTATGTGTAGATGTATATATGTAAGTGTGTGAGCTGAGCCTGAGAGTTTAGAGTTTCTTTAACTTAGGGAAAGTAACTTTAATAATTAAGTAGTAAAATAATCTCTTCTTTCACTTCTTTATCCAAGCAATATCAAATATTTAGTTTCCCTACTTAATATTTGTATTTTTTATTGATATGAATTAATTGTTTGATAAATGTGCCCACTCACCCAGTCATTTTTGTTTCATTTATGGGAGAAGTAAGTGTGAAAGACAGGAAGAACAGACCCATTTTTTTTCTTTACAGCCACAACATCTTCCCATTATAGGCTGAGCCAACGGACTTACTGAAATAACAGTAAACTTCAATTCACTCTTTGGAAACTAAATGCATCCACGTTTATATTTTTTACACTGCGTTACAACCTGGAAAAGCAGCCTAAACATATTTCTACGCTATAAAGTTATGCAAACAGAGAGAAGAAACAGTTGTGCAGGCTGCTGGGAGCCCCACCTGACAGCCTCTCTCTCTAAAAGGAGATTGCCTTCATGTCCTGATCCTGTCCACTGATGAGGCAAGATAAATTTGTATCAAGCTGAAAAACAAAACAAATATTAAGATTCATAAACTACAATCTCTGTAAGAGATAAATAATCAAGAATAAGCTTTCATTGGCTTATAATGACTATCTGCTAAAAATAAATTTTTCATCAAGTATAGGAGGTTAAAAAAAAGGAAAAGGGCACCTGGGTGGCTCAGTCAGTTAAGCTTGTGATCTGGCTCAGGTCATGATCTCGCAGTTTGTGAGTCTGAGCCCTGCGTTGGGCTCTGTGCTGATAGCTCAGAGTTCAGAGCCTGGATCCTGCCTCGGATTCTGTGTCTCCTTCTCTCTCCGTCCCTCCCCCACTGACGTTATGTCTGTCTCTCTCAAAAATAAATAAAGATTAAAAATTTTAAAAAAGGAAAGGAAAAAGCAATAAAAGTGAAGTGTGCATAGAGCCATCTAACAGAAAAAGAAATCCCAAGGACTGTGTTTTGTTTTGTCATTTGTTTTTTTCTGTTATAATAATAAATACTATGATGGGAAACTAAACTTCTTCATAAATTAGCCTTCAATTCAATATTGAAAATGGTGTAAATACCTTCCAAATATTTTAAAGTAGTAACACAAGCTGATTATATATGTATATATATATATATATATATGCACAAATCTACATATATGTATATGCTCATATATAACACACACACACACGTAGGCCTAAACAAAAACATATTCCCTTCTTATTTAAACAACAAATGTTTGTAGTTTCTATAGGTATTTGGTATATCAGTGAAAATAATCAAATCATTTACAGTTAATCCTACTAAAATATAATTTTTACTCTATTTCCTCCTATGAATACCTATGTATGATTTATTTCTGTCACATCAAAAACAAAAGTCACGTGTTATAATATGTTCAATTGCCTCATTAATTGGGTTCTCTTATAAAAAGCTGCTTTTGCAATTACAAGACTAGAAACAGTAAATTAGTTCCTAACAAATTATACAACAAAATAGATGCAGTAAATGTGATAGATAAAATTTACACGTTAGCAAAGAAAATATATTAAATCCATTCTCACTCAATTTTCAAAGATTTTCAATCCCAGTGAGGCCAGTCTTTATCATGTGTATGCATGTGTATATGTACACGTGTGTGTGTGTGTGTGTGTGTGTGTGTGTGTGAGAGAGAGAGAGAGAGAGAGAGAGATAAAGAAAGAGAGAGAGAGGGAAAGAGATTGGTTGATATAATTAACAAATTCTATTCTATTGCTATAGTAACTGTCTATTCCTTCTTATAAAAATTTTCTTGTGGAAAAGTCAACTGCAATTGAAAAATCATGGGTAAAGGTATGCATTGTCATTACTGACTAAATAAACTGCATAAACTAATATATGTATATGTAATCCTTATAAAGATGAACTACTGTGTGACACAGTATTGGCATGCTATAATGTTAAAATAAAACTATCAAAAAGTCTTTTTAAATTAACTCTAATTTTGTCAATAGTTTTTTAAAGTGCAGAAGGGATTATATTTCTAATACCATACAATTTTTTCTAAAATCTTTTTCTTGGTAACTTACTTAAAAGTGTAAACTCAAGTCACATGTCTGCATTAGCTAATTGTGGTAATCATTTTGTAATATATACAAATATTGTATTATTATATTATGCACCTGACACTAATAATATCATACATCAATTACACATTACTTTTATTTTTTTAAAAGTGTCTGTACTTTTTTTCTAATGTGTCCACTAAGAATTCTTTATTCCACCAAAGTAAGTAGTTGTGACTTGTGTAGTTTCTTTGTGCATCCAATTTGTTATGTCAAAAATAGAAGTAAATACACCTGTATTTTAAAATTAGTCTCAAATAAATGGCTTCTAGTGTAGAAAGTACTTAAAACCACGGCAAATAAAAATTCCATAGATTTTGGTCCCTATTACTTCTCACATGCTGCCATCAGGCCAGGGTGAACTTGATCTTTTCTCTCTCCCCTTATTTCCATTTTTCCTTTTTTGAAAATATGGTGTTCCTTTTCTGTAAGCCCTTGTCTTCTTTGTATCTATACTGTCTCTGTGTGTCTATGCCTCTCCCCCAATCCTTCTGAGCATGCCTGCTAACTTCCCAACTCTGTAACTTAATACACTGTCAGGAACCTATGAGGCAAAGACTGAATTTTTCTTAACTGACAGCTTCAGAGGCCAAGGCTATGTATGATTGTAACCAGAGGACTAAAAATTATAGAGAAAGAGAGAATACCAATTTTCATTTAAGTAAATTATTCATACACTGAAAGTATTACATATTTTGAGAATCACATCAGGTTGAAGTACAGTCCTTCTTGATCACTTTGCTGCATCGTGATTTTTTCCAAAGGTCACATATAAACTAGACGTACAATTCATTCAATTTAATGTTCTTAGAATGTAAGTAAATTTAGGTACTTTCCATTCTCTTAATTACTTGTACAAGGTGTCCTTATGTTAGGAACTTAAAAAGGAAATGAAGGAATTGCTTTTGAAATATAGGAAAATGCAGTTTTGAACCATGTAAGTAATTGAAATGCTGAAGTTTATCATTAACACATCACAGACAAGATTTTTCAAAGGATTGTAAAGAAATTAAAGATAAACATATTGAGTTAAAGGACTACATTGAAAATGTGGAATGCATTACCATTTGAAGTGCACTTAACTTTTCCTCCAAATCCTTAGTATAACTTTCAGAAGGTCTTAAAAATACATGATAACACTCAAAAATGCATTCATAATTTAAATTAACATAATCAGAACTCAAAATTGGCAAATATTCAATTTTGCTTTTAAGAAATTTTAATTATTAACTTTAGCAGAGTTATAAAACTGTGGAACAATTTTCTATTTCAGGAAATAATCAGCTCCTAGTAATCTGCATAAAAAAATAAGTTACAAAGACTTCTGTTTTCCCAATTAGATATTTCATATTACAGAAGAACAATAACTAATGTGAAAGTATAAAGACCTATAAGCAAAAGAAAATAGTCTCTAATATTGAGACTTCCAAATTGAAAAGTATAACCTAAGCTAAGCTTTCCTTCTGTGTCTATTTCATTGTTTGGAAAATGAAGGATTTGGTCTAGTGATTCTGAAAGTTTCCATTCTCTTGGAAGTAAGTAAGTTCTATTATAAGCTCAGTTACCTCATTATCTTTGATGGTCCAGAGAAAGTGTGATTAGCAAATATATTAAAGGTTTTGAGTTGATTTTAGATTGGATCTTTGATTAATTTCTCAACTGAGCATAGTATCTCAAACAAAGCAGATATGGAAAGGCTTATGAAGCAGGCATGAGGAATGGGAAATCTTTGAGTCATGCCTTGAAATATATTTATAGATTATGTCAAGTGTTGAAGATCCAAGATAAAGGAGAAATAGTTTTTACATAGAAGACTTAGAGACAACTGACCCCTCTTTCATCAGTCCTTCCGATGGCCACTTCTTCATAATGGTTTGAGCTAGGAATGTCTGTCATCCACAATGTCTGTCCCCTGCCGTGGATGACAGATATTCTGATTAGTCAGGAGGCTGAGATAATTTATTAAAAATAAATTAAGTCGGTTAAGAGTCTGACTTTCGCTTAGGTCATGATCTCGCGGTTCGTGGGTTCGAGGCCCGCATCCGGCTCTGTGCTGACTGCAGCTCAGAGCCTGGAGCCTGTTTCAGTCTGTGACTCCCTCTCTCTCTGACCCTCCCCTGCTCATGCTGTCTCTCTCTCTCTCCTAGAAATAAATAAAAAAAAAATTTAAAAAAATTAAAATAAAACCTTGAAAACTAGTTTCAGTTATGGCTGGATCTAATCAAAATAGTTTCTTAAAAAGTATCCACATCCTTTTTTTATTTAGCTTTTTATCTCCAAACAATTTAAAATTTACAGGTGATGATATTGTTTTGGAATATTCATGTATCATATAAAATATGAACAAATTTAAAAATAAAAACCCTTTTTGTAGTAATACCTAAGATATACATTTTATTTAGGAGAGTAGATTTGTAGAAAGTATCCAAGATCTTTCTTTAATTTTATTCACTGTTAACCACCCTGGAGAGACAAAACACCTCATTATGAAAAACATCAAAAATTACTATCCCCCTTTTTGGCTGATGTCAGGGACCTTGATCAAAATATAGAGAAGACCTAAGATTTCTCAGATGGAAGAGCTGGACGTGTCAATGTAAAATAATCTTGTATTTTGTTATTTTACAGCAAGTTTATTGAAGACTTCATGCTCACAACTTGAATTCTATAATTATGAAGAGATAAGACAGATAGGAAATTTCCCTTTGAGACAGAGAAACTGCATGTCAAAAATTCATTGTTAGGTCAAGATCCTGATGCAAAAGTAGCTCAATAACATATGTTGAATAAAGAATGTCAGGACTAGAGATAAACATTTGACTGAAGATTTTAAAAAACTGAAACAGATTTAAAAGAGTCTGGGTAGCTCATTTGGTTAAGCCTCCCACTCTTGATTTTGGCTCAGGTCATGATCTCACAGTTCATGGGATTGAGCTCTGTGTCGAGTTTTGCCCTGATAGCATGGAGCCTGCTTGAGATTTTCTCTCTTTCCCTTTCTCTCTGTCTCTCCCTTGATTGCTCTCGCTCTCTCTCTCTCTCTCTCTGTCAAAATAAATAAAATAAACTTAAAAAAAGAGTCTGAAACAGTAATTGGTTCAATTAAAGGGTAAGATAATAACATGTAAACTTAGGACATACATATCACCCCTTCTATTACAAATGGAACTGGAAGATAAATGAAGACTTAGAGTCCTTTTGAGGTGATAAAAACAAACCTGAGCTGACCTAAAGACAGTTGAAAATAAAAGGCTTAGTCTGGATTTCTTTCTTACCTAGGCTAATAAAACAAATGCAGTAATGAAATATGCATATTGAGATTATGAAGAAAAAGGCATTAGATTACTTTCCATTACAAAATCACATTTTTTTTACAAAAAAAGAAAGTGAGACAAAGTAGAAGGGGAAAACAGGAAGAAAATATGAAAAGAAAAAACATTAATAAAATAATCATACTTGAGATTCACAAACACATTTACAGCTTTCAGCATATGCATTAGTCAGAGTTCTCTAGAGGAACAGAATGAATAGGGTGTGTGTGTGTGTGTGTGTGTGTGTGTGTGTGTGTGTGTGTGTGTGTAGAGAGATAGAGAGATAGAGAGACAAAAAAGACAGAGGGAGAGAGAGAGAGAGAGAAAGAGAAAGAGATTGAAAGGGAGATTTATTTTAAGCAATTGGCTGACATGATTATGAAGGTTGGCAAGCCCAAAATCTGCAGAGTAGGCCAGCAGGCTAGAAGCCCAGGGAAGAGCTGATGTACTTCTAGTTGGAAGTCTGTCTGGTGGAGAATTCCCTCTTGGGGAAGTTAGTCTTTTGTTCTATTCAGGCCTTCATCTTATTGGATGAGACCCACCCACATTATGGCAGACAATCTGCTGTACTTAAAGTCAACCAGTTTAAATGTTGTTCTCACCGAAAAAACATCTTCTCAAAAAATATCCAGAATAACGTTTGGTCCCACATATGGGCACAATGTCCCAGCCAAGTTGACTCAGAGAATTTACCATCAAGATTTTTTTTCTGAATTGGACATACAGAATATTGAAAAAAGCTGAGTTGATGGAATCATACTGTCCTGGCTCTGCCTCTTATAAACAGTGAGGCATTCATCAAATTACTCCGCTGCTCTGTCTGTTCTTTTCTGTTGATGGTGATAAGAATCCTTATTTCATGGTGTTCTGAAGACTGAATGGAGTAATCTTTATATAGTCTCAGGCATGCAGTAAGCAGTCAATATAAGCACCTCTCATTATATTCTTAATATGCTTATTGCATTATCATTATTATTATATTGAAATATGCCATTGTTTGAGTTAACCTTTCTTGGTTGGGCATGGAAAATGTAACATATATTTGAGAGATGTTTCAAAAGGTAGAGATTAATTGATATTTTGAAAAGAAAAATATATTAAAATTTGACTTTTAGGACCAATTCACCTAGATTAATCAAATTAATCTGAGGTAGGCCATGTATGTTATTTGCTTCTCTGTGGTCATTGATAATGTGTGACTTCTGAATAGGGCACATTTGCCAGGCTTCTCTATATTCTGAGGTATCAACATAATTCAAAATAAAGCAGGCAGTTATTATTTTAATCTTTATATACTCTCAATGTATTTGCTGATGAATACACTTTTTTTCCGTTTCATAACACTTAGGTTCAATCAACTATAGAATACAGCATACCTGAAACAGTAGACTATTTTCAAGAAATTCTCAAGATTAATTTCCTAAAATTTCCTTTCATGACATTTGAGATATGGTACAAGCGTTAGTGAAAAAAATAAGTATTGTCATCTTGGGGAAATAGCTAGGTATTAGTTTCAATTTGTAAATACTCATTTTATTAACATTAGGTGGTAAAATTTGTTAATATGTAAGCATTGTTTTGTCTATGAAATCTTTTCTCTTTTTGCATGCTTTCTCTTTAGATTCATTGTTTTTTCTTTCATCTTAGGTTTTTTAAAATCTATAAGAAATATTGTATTAAAGATCAAAATGCAAAGAAAATATGATACTTAGTAAAAATCCAACTGTATATAAGATCCAAACTTGCATATTATGTATGTGTATGTGTGCACAAATCTGTGTTTTGGGGAAGTTTAACTAGAGTGGCCATTCTAGAAAACCATTTGGTGGTACCTAACAAATTTAGTACAAGAAATATCCCTGGCATATGCTCATGGAAACGTACACTGTTTGTTGTAGTAAAGATGTGGAAGCCATGTAGGTGTTTATCACCAGCTGAATGGGTAAGTGAATGATGATATAGGCTTACAACGGAGTCCAGTGTAGCAGTCAGCATTTATGAAACTATGTCAATTAGATCAACTAAAATACAGGTCTATACATTCATAAAATAATGCTGTGTATTTTTCAAGTATTTAAAAAATGTAAATTCTAGATATATAATATTCAGTTGTATTTATCAACTGAATATATTCAGTTGTATTTATCAACTGAATATATTCAGTTGATAAAGCAGGATCACACATCCTGGAATAGTTGATTGTTTTTTTTGTTTTTTTTTGTTTTTTGCTTTAATTATGAATACTTATATAGAGAGAGTAGAGATTACCCTCGTCTTGCTTACTCCATGTTTCATTATCAGTACTACATGCTATGGGAAAGACTTGATGTTTACCATACCCTGTATTATTAGGAAAAAAAATAAAGTTCATGTTTTCTCTGTACTAAAAAGTTTGTTTATTTGAAATATGATTTCTGATCTTTTTGGTAAGCAAGAATTTTTGTTAATACAAAGTCACTTACTGAGAAAAGGGGAAAAAGCCCATGGTCACCTTTTAACTTTTAGCTTAAGTATAAAGATATAGGTATAAAAGATATATAGGTATAGAGAGATACCTATATATATGTATCGATATAGAAAGGTATAAAAGATATACATATATCTTTATGATATATATCTTTATTATGAAAGTAAAAAAGGAAAATCAAGAGAGATTATGGGAGACATAGAACACTATAAGCCCAACAGATGCAAAACATTTATTAAAGGACAAAGAAAAAATTAAATGAAAGAGAATATTATACAAATTATAAGGAAACAAAAGCTTCTAAATTTCCTATTTAGAAGTAAAGAAAATAGGGGTGCCTGGGTGGTTCAGTCAGTTGAGCAGCTGAGTGCTGCTCAGGTCACAATCTCACAGCTCGTGGGTTCAAGTCTCATGTCAAGCTCTGTGCTGACAGCTCAGAATCAGGACACTGCTTCAGATTCTGTCTCCTTCTCTCCCTGCCTCTCCCCAGCTTGTGCTCTGTCTCTCTAAAAAATAAATAAACATTAAAGAATTTAAACAAAGAAATAAAATAAAGGCTTACAAAGAAGAGATTGCCTAGCATAAGAAGTATTTTGCTCCTAAAAAAAAACATTTTTAATTGTGATATGACTGCCTTTTATCTGGCCCAAACCTAGAATGAAGTGTATCATTTGACAGAATTAAAGGGGAATTTCAGTGCATCCAATATTCTTACAATTTGTTATTAAGTAAGAGGACTTTGAGGGGTGAAGCCATAAAGATTCTTTTTAAAGTCTTGAAGGATATAATAGCTTAATTAACGTTGCCGAATGGTAATATTTGGCCAGTTATCAAGGCTCTTTGGAACCTGATATTAAGGAGACCAAACACATGAGGTCGGTCCCTCAAGAAATGTGTCTATGTTTTGTGGGCTAAAGATTTCCTAATCACACTTCAGGGCATCTCTCTGGTTCGTGCCACTCATCTAGGAAGATTGAACAAGAGAATGTGAATGAATCCTTGCTATGGGAAATTAAAGATAATGGACCCAGTAGCACTCAGGTGGCCTTATAAAGGCAATGACTGCCTAAAAGGACATGCTTGGTAGTTTTTCAAAATCGAATGTTTCTTTTCCAGTCTTATTTCAGTTAGGATTGGTTTTATTTCTGTGTGGAAGGCTTTTGTTTGCTTGTTTTTTGGCCATTCGACAGCTCAATTTGCCATGATCTGTCTATTCTATGTGTCTATATGTTCTAGAAGCAAATAGAATCTGAAGTGACAAAGGTAGTTCACATTACTTAAAATATTCCTTATGTCTTCTGATTGTGAGGATCTCCAACACAAATTGAGCAGAGAGACAGTGTTAACTGAAATCTCCAGAGAGGCAAGATGCGGGGTGGGAGAGGGGTGGTCACAAAATAGCTCTGATTCTTGTTATTCTGTATTACTTGAATCACAAATGCCATTCTTTACTTAATTTTATGATTAAACTACTTTTTTGCCATTTTATTTGAGCTGAAATAACTTTACTTTGAAAGACATACAAAATTAATTATTATAAATAATAAAAAATCTCATAATTATCTTTGGGTAGACAATATCCTTGATATTAATTTTTACTTCAAATTACTGTGACTTCTATAATATTAATAAGAATTTACAGCAAAATGTGAGTTGTATGTAGCTTCATCCATAATACATCATGTGTGATTTTTAAGCATTATCATGTGATGTTATAGAAAAATTATTTAAAATTATTTGTTAGGATCAAAAGTCACATACTGGTTATCCAATCTTATAAAAAAATAATGATATCAAAACTTGCATAACATCAAATCATTAAACAGTGATACATAGCGCTCTATAGAATACCAGTAATTAGAGATCCAGCTACATGAATCTGAAAATACCTTTTACCATGTTCCTATCTTTATAATTACAATATTTCAAAATATTGAGATACATAAGAGATATTTTTATTTGTTTAGGAATTAGATGTCTTAGATAATCAAAGTTTCTCTCAAAGCCATTCCCGACACAGCCCCATCAAACAGCTTCTTAATGTGTTTTTGTATTTATCAAGAAGATTCAAGTCTTGTCATGGTCTGTTGAGCTGACTGACTTTAAATCTTAAACCCTCCTGGGTTTTCCTCTGAAAAGGAAAAAGAATGAATTCAGTACCGTACCTCCCTTGAAATCCAGCCCTTTTGTCTAATAGCTTTAAAATTAGCAATAAGCCCAAGGGAGTCATTTAGTGCTGCTCCGAATGTTAAAGCATGAAAAGCCTTTTGATTTGAATCTTAGGAAGCTTAAACATTTTATTTTATCTTAATATGAATTCAAAACTTTAACTTTATTTTTAATTTGATAAATGTGAATGGCACAATGCCATTTCTTGTCAACCACTCCTTACAGATGGTATACCATAAGAAACAAACTTCCTCTGCCTATAAAAGTCCTGAATGGATAGCTTATTTCCTATATATCCTTTTTTTTTAAAAAAAAAAAAGAAAGAAATATTGGTGCATGTGAAGCTGATTCAGTCAAGTAATCTATACCTGTAAACATTCAACCTTGCCTAGCTACATCTTGGATTCTCCAACTCCTTTTCAGGTATTATAAGCGGATACTGACTTATTCTTTGTGAATGATGTAAACCTGGAGAGCATTTTAATGAAAATGGAAAGGTTATCACGTTATTTAAGGCCCTAAATTTAGTATATCACATATATATCTTGTTTAAAATACTGTTTAAGACAGTAAGGTAGGTATAGTTTTCCCTATTTTATTAGTGAAGAAATGAAAACAAAGAAAGTTTAGGTAACTGTCAAGACAGAACGTAGTTGAGCCTTATTCTATATCTGTAAAATGAAAACAGCTATATCTTCAACTCTGAATTGTCATAAGGGTAAAATAAAATACTACATATAAATTATCTGACATATAGTAGCACTCAAAATGTAGAGTAATTGTGTGTTACTGTGGTAATGGTGGCCATTGAAGGTAGTGGTGCTAGATTTGAAGTGGAATCTCTGTAACTTTGAAATCCCTTTTGTCTTCAAGTAATATTCTTTGAGGAAATCTGAGTTTGGTATCTATGATTAATATGGAAATTATGTTTTAAGATTTGATTTAAATGTTTCATAAGGAATAAGAACAGCGTCAAAGTGGAAATTAGGCCTATTTTAATACAGCTGTAGTTTATAGTATTGTCTTATTGGAAAAAAAAAACCTTCCATAAAGTTTTACAATTAGATTTACCTATAGCTGAATATGCTTTTCCTGAATTTCAAAAAAACAGAAGATTGACTCTTAAAGTACTGAGGATGGTCTAATGAATTCTTAGTGAATTACAAACTTTGCAAGTCAAAATGTGCTCTCATTCTTTTTATTTAATACCAACCATAATTAAATGTTCAAATCATGAATATTAAAAACATCTTTAAAAAGAAATGACTTTTCTAAAATAGAATACCACTTGAATCATACTGATGACCCAAAATAGTCTACCTTTTTTTTTAAGTGCAGGATGATTGATTTTCACTGACAAATAAAAATTACCACATGCTGATTTGAATAGGTAACGAACACAGGCATTTATTTAAGAAAGATCAACTACCCTTTTTGTATATTAAATTTCTATAGGTATGTATTTTAATTGAAATTGTCTCACTTCTTGTTACCTGCCTCTACTTCCACATGGCCGACATTTGTCACTATGCCTTATACACACATATGTGCAATATTTAAACTAAAGAGAATATTCTAATTTCTTCCTATGTAAGAGTCAGTAAAATATGATAAACAGAATTCCTTTTTGCACGTAAGTTATGTACTTGAAATAGTCTCCTTTTCTTAAATTTTTAAACAATGTTTTATTTGTTTTTGAAAGAGAGAGAGAAACAGCATAAGCAGGGGAGTGAGAGAGAGGGAGACCTAGAATCCAACAACAGGCTCCAAGCCCTGAGCTACCTGTCAGCACAGAGCTCGACGCCGGGCTTGAACCCATGAACCGTGAGATCATGACCTAAGCGGAAGCCGGACTCTCAACCGACTGAGCCACCCAGGTGCCCTGAAATAGTTATCTCCTAATATTTTTTTATATTAGGGTTCTCTAGAAAAACGGAACTGATATTAATAAGTATATAATAGTGATAGTTCATGCAACTGTGGAGGCTGAATAGTCGTAAGACCTGCAGTAAGCCAACTGAAGACCTAGGAGGAGAACCAATGTGTAGCTCCAGTCTGAATACCAATAGGCTTGTAACCCAAGAAGACCTGGTATTTCAGTTCCACACCCAAGCCAGAAAAGTTCAGAGTTTCCCCTCATGCAGTCAGGCCAGGGCAATTTCCTCTTATTCAGCTTTTTTGCTCTATTAGTTCTTCAACTGTTTGAATGAGGCCCACTCACATTATGGGCTGAAATTTGCTTTACTTAGTCTATCTATGCAAATGTTAATTTCATCCAGAGACACACAGAAATACCCAGAATAATGTTTGGTCAAATGTCTGAGCTCGCTGAGACTCAGCGAGTCTTTAATTGCATATTAAATTAACCGTTGCAATTTTTAAATGTGTTTTTGATTAATCGTTTTATGTTGAGATAATTGTTAATTCACATGCAATAGTAAGAAATGATACAGAAAAATCTCAGAGATTTCATACAAAGAAACTGGACTTTGTCCAGTTTGTTATCTAGGTGCTATCATGTTCCAAAACTATAGTGGTGTCATGACTACTATACTGACACATTCAGTGAAACAAAAACATTTCCCTTGAAACAATAATCCCTAATGTCACAATTTTTTAAAATTCTTTTTAATGTTTATTTATTTTTGAGAGAGAGAGAACAAGCAGGGGAGGGGCAGAGAGAGAGGGAGACACAGAATCAGAAGCAGCCTCCAGGTTCTCAGCTGTAGGCACAGAGCCCAATGCAGGGCTTGAACCCACAGACCATGAGATCATGACTTGAGCCAAAGTCGGAAGCCCAACTGACTGAGCCAGCCAGGTGCCCCCTTTATGTTATAATTTTAAAGCACACCCACTTCCTTCCCTCCATCATAGCTCCCAAATTTCTGTCTGTATTTATTTCTAAGATGTGGCATTTTAAGAATGTTCTATGAATTGAATCATACAGTATGTAACTTTTTGCTTTAGGTCCTTCCCTAACAGAAGTCTGGAAATTCCAGTAGGTTTGGGATGTATCAACAGTTCATTCTTCATTCTTTTTTTCTTTTGGCAGAATATTATTCCTTGGTATGGATCTGCCATACCATTCATCCATTGAAAAACACCAGAATTCCTTCAAGTTTTGTCTATTGCAAATTAAGTTGATATAAATACTTGTATCTAGTTTTTTTTCTTTGTAAACAAAACTTTTCATTGTTCTGGGTTATATGCCTAAGGAATGCCATTGTTGGGACATATGGTGGTTGCATGCTTAGTTTTGGGGTTTCTTTGTTTTTTGTTTTTTTGGTCCTCTCCTATTGATGTTTCTGTTTTTGCCTTCTTGTGCTCAAAATCTAGAATATTTAAGGCGAAAAGAAAACCCAGAGAGTCATAACTATGTTATTTCATGGATCATGAGGTCTCTAGCAGATCTACATTCTTTTTTTCATCTTACAGATTTTTATTTATTTTAATATTAGTTTTACATATATTATGCATGGTTTTTCAGCTATTCTTAGCATGAGAAATATCAAAAAAGATATATTTTCCTTCTTTCTGGAAGCCAAAGTCTGCCCTAATACCTTTTTAAAAAAAAATTCTGAGATCAAATGATCTATTATGAAATAAGAGATTTATGTACACAAGAATTAAATATTCTTAAAATCATGGAATGTGTGCTTTCCGTCTCTCACTCTCTCTTTCTCTCTCTCTCTCTTCTTATCTATGGCTGTGCTGACATACCATTTGCTCTTTATCCATATCTATTTGTATTCCCAAACTGCCATACTTATATTTACACCCACATGTGTATTTATACTCATAACAATTACATTATCATCAGTATTTTTAATAAATACTTTTCCTCCTTACCTATATAGTTCAAAAAAAACATCTTTTATATGTGGCTTCTTGAATGTATCTTTGCTTTGTATTTGAAACTAATGTGAAGCCAGTCCATTTTGGAATATGAAATACATCAAATGTTATCGATAAATTTGAATTTCTCAGGTATTACTTATTTACATATTTAAAAGCTATTTATTAAGATCCATGTGAACCAGAAACTATGTTATGAATTGGA
Source organism: Crocuta crocuta (assembly GCF_008692635.1). Taxonomy (NCBI): domain Eukaryota; kingdom Metazoa; phylum Chordata; class Mammalia; order Carnivora; family Hyaenidae; genus Crocuta; species Crocuta crocuta. Next base: position 448,390 of record NW_027532419.1, on the reverse strand, counting down.
CATTGGTGGCATTACAAATGTGGGGTTAGTCTGTTACCTGTCTATCTACTACCACGAGATATGTATATGTATTTATATGTTATTGTATATACATATATGTTATGTCCTTCACTCTACTCACCAATAGATTCCTACATAAGCATACACACAATTACACACACACACACAAATATACATAGTAACACAATCCATGTAAAAATGAATGTTCTAAGAGTAGATTCTGTTATTTGCCAAGGATGGGAAGTAGCTAAGTTAAAATGACAATTTTCTTTGGTTGACTAAAATGCTAATTAATACTATCAACTCAATTTCTTGGAATATTTCATAGTTTTTGGCTCTGGATCTCTCCTGCTTACCTTTGCCTAGTTTAACAACAGAGCATGTTTCAAAATATTTCATGTTTTCCAGTGCAACTTGAGACTGGATGACATTTTTAATGGAAATGAGATCTTTAACCCCTTCTCTCTCTCTGTCTCTCACTCTCTCTCTTTCACTAGTGAGATGGAGCTGTAAAATAAAGCAGGTTAAGGATAATTTTTTCTTAGTAGGATATAATATTTATTTAATTGTGTAGGTAATCTTTTATTCTTTCTCTAAGGAGGCTATTTTGAGATATATTTTATTGTCTAAACACTTCTATAACTCACAAGTCAACCATATAGATTCTAGATTATATTCCCCTCAAGGACAAAAGTTAGCCTTCATTCACTGTTTTATCAATAGGTCCAATCACTGTGACTCATGCTTATTAGATGAAGGTTGGGTCAAGAACTGAATAGCAAGGAGTCAGCCAAGATCTGGTGGCAGAGTGTTCCAACTGCAAAATGTCAAGGTCATAAGAGAGACTATGATGAGCAAGAGCCAAATAGATAATATAAGGACAGAGAAGAAGACACTGTAGAGAGATAAAAATGCACTAGGTACACAATAGTTCTCAAAAAAATTATTAGAGTTAACACATTTACTTAAGTGTCTAGAAAAACATGATTTACTTTTAAATCACTTTGTTTATATAAGTAAAAATAAGGTAAAATACAGAAGCAATCAGCCAACCCACATTCTATTTTATACAATCAAGTTTAAATATTTCATGTGTGTTTTTTCAATAACATAACATCCTCCAATTATATTAAAAACTTTTCCCAAAAAGAATAATACTTGAAACATACTTTGGAGTTCTTTCTTTCTCGTGTCTCACATGTTTTTATATAAGTGATGCTGAATCTGTTGGAGATGGAGTGTAAGGGCATTGACAAAGCCTCGTGCTATGGCCTTTATTATATCTCTTCGTGATTCTTTCCTTAGGCTGACTCGTGGGGATGGGGTGTGGGTTGCATTCCTATCTTTCTGTTGTGCCCTACACTTACTCTCCTCAGCAGGGGAAACCAGAGGAAACAGATTTCTGCCTGAGAGTCTGACCTGCTGTGCTATTCCAAGGGAAAAAAAAAAATAAGTGTTGGTGTCACAGTGGTCATGAATGGTCTTGGAATTCTAAGGTGAAGAAGACAGGAAAGGGCTTTTACTTGTTGGAATTTATCTTTAAAAAAATAGTACTAGAGAACCTTTGTAAAATATTAATATGCTACTAAAATTAAATTGCACATTTGTAGTTTTTAATTTCAGTTGTAACTTGAAACTACCAACTTTTCTCCCTGCTAGGCTCAGAGCTCTGCTGTTTCAGCCTTTGATACACTGGAGCTGAAGTCTTGATGCCTGGGCAACTTGGAAGTTTTAAAACCCTCTATGATCTTGTGATACATTTTATCAAAAAATGACACTTGTGCCTCTGAATTAACAACCCACTGGCTTTCTTTCAAATTTCTTGAATGGCTGCTGGTAATTCTCACAATTGTAAACTATTTGGTGCAGACTTAGGTTGTTAATAGCTATCCTTTGACTACTTTGTGATTCCCCTTGGTGTTTTTTTTTTTTTTTAAATAGTTTCCTATATAACAACCAAGTTGGAACAAAGACTACCTAAAGGTAAGAAGTTTAATATATGTTGCATAAAGCTTGAGGGTCTCAGGGTCCTAAGACTGTTGAAAGTGAAAGTATTACATTCTTCATGAATAGGTTGGGGTCACTAATTGTTGGAAGTTTATTGTTGGAGCTGTGTCAGTTCAGTTTCTGGGATTTAGCCTGTCACCTGTCTAACTTCTTATGCTAGGCTATTTGTGGCCAGTAAAACTCCATTTAGAAATCAAAAGATAAGCACTACTCTATTATTTTCAGTGTGAGCTGAATCAGGAATGGAAACATGTGCTCTCTGCCTTGTTTTTTTGAACGTTTGCATTCATGTTTTAATTCTCCTCAAAATAACGTGAATTTTTATGTCACTCTCTTATGACATGACACTTTATGGAACTTGTATAAAGATAGAAACACCAGATCTCTTCACAATGAGTGCAATTTTTAAATAATTCATTGTAGGCTTAGAAATTAAAGGGGCACCTGGGTGTCTCAGTCCTTTAAGCAACAGAATTCGGCTTGGGTCATGATCTTGCGGTTTGTGAGTTCGAGCCCCGCGTTGGGCTCTGTGCTGACAGCTCAGAGCCTGGAACCTGCTTCAGATTTTGTGTCTCCCTCTCTCTCTGCCCTTCCTCTGCTCATTCTCTGTCTCTCTCTGTCTCTCAAAATAAATAAACATTAAAATAAAATTTTAAAAAATGAAATTAAAACTACAGTTCTCCATTATTTTCATTGTCAGAAGTTTCTTCTCATCGGGCTGTCTTTTTTCTTATCTGGGAGTACCACTAGTAAAACAGTGATTTCGCAATAATCCAGGTCCTCCAGAGGATTACAGAAAACAAGATCTTACTTTTGAGGGAAGTGATCTAAATGAGAATACTCAGATAGAATTTATATCAGTGTTTTCTAATGATCTATAATTTAACAAACTGTCATGATCATACTCTGCAATTCCTTTGAGTGTGAACTTGGAAATTGTCTTGTAACTCTCCCATAAAGCATTAGTGATCTGGATCTTTGAAGATTCTAGTAAACTGCAATGTTCAGGTCGATTTTTATTATGAAATGTTTCACAGAAAGAGGCATCATGAAGTAATATTTGGTGGTAACATATACCTGAGGCAGAAAGGATTCCTTTTTTTTTTTTAAGTTTATTTACTTTGTGAGAGAGAGAGAAATGCACACAGAGAAGGGAAGGGGGTAGAGAGATTGAGAGAATCCCGTGCAGGCTCTACACTGTCAGCACAGAACCCAGTGCAGGGCTCAGGCTCAATCTCACAAACCTTGAGATAATGACTTGAGGTGAGATCAAGAGCTGGGTGCTTGAGGTGCCTGGGTGGCTCAGTCGGTTAGGACTTCCGCTCAGGTCATGATCTCACTGCTCATGAGCTCAAGCTCCATATCAGGCTCTGTGCTAACAGCTCAGAGCCTGCAGCCTGCTTTGAATTTTGTGTCTCCCTCTCTCTCTCTGCCCCTTCCCTGCTTGTGCTCTGTCTCTGTCTCTGTTTCTCTCAAAAATAAATAAACTTATAAAAAAGAGGTGGGTGCTTAACCAACTGAGCCACCCAGGATCCCCAGAAAGGGGATCTAAAAGTCTCATAATAAATATAAGAGATAGAAATTGAGGTTGATGAGGAAGATCAAGATTAAAAAGTGTTTACCACTTGCCAACCACAAATTATGATCCCACCTGTAGTGATAATTCAACTTCTTTATATAAGCAAAGATCACCAAAGACTTGGAAAATAATTTTTACACTCCTTGCTCACTCCTCTTTCATATTTACAGTTTCTATCAATAGCTACAGAATGCTGTCATTCATGGTAAAATGTGCACAATGTCTCTGGCATAAAAATGGAAGAAACGTTGAGGATTGCTGGTTGCCACCCTCAGCTTCTTTTTTCAAACAGAAAAATCAATGGCTTCAGAAAGAGGATGCAGGGTTTTGCTCTTCAATTGAAGTAAGGATCCTATACAATCAATTAAATAACCAGAGATTAAAGATCAGGATCATTTTGAAATATCTTGGGAAGAAAATTTCTACTTTTTTGGTGAAAGCACCTCCAAAGAAAGATACACAGATTGCACTATTTATGCATCATTATTCTCCACAACTGATGAGAAGATATTAGTGATAACTCATGTACATTTAACTCAGGGAAACTACATAGAGTTTAAAAATACATGCTTTTGTCTTACAATGGTGCTTTCCAACCAATGCCAGAACTTGAAGCAAGCATGATAAGTACTTTTCAGCATTCAGTAGAAATATCTCCAGTCTTAGGTTCCTCAAATTTAACAATAGAACTCCCCTATGACCCAGCAATAGCACTGCTAGGAATTTACCCAAGGGATACAGAAATGCTGATGCATCGGAGCACATGGACCCAAATGCTCATAGCAGCACTCTCTATAATAGCTAAAACATGGAGAGAGCCTAAGGGTCCATCAACGGACGAATGGATCAAGAAGATGTGGTTTATCTATACAATGGAATACTACATGGCAATGAGAAAGAATGAAATCTGGCCATGTGTAGCAACATGGATAGACCTTGAGGGTGTTATGCTGAGCGAAATAAGTCAGGCAGAGAGGGACAAATATCATATGTTTGCACGTATAGGAGGATTAGGAGGAAGTTAACGGAGGACCATGGGGGGAGAAGAAGGGGGGAAATGGTGGGGGAAAGGGAGAGAGGCAAACTATGAGAGACTCTTGAATGCTGAGAAACAAACTGAGAAATGATGGGTGTGGGGGGGAGGAGGGAGATGGGAATGGAGGGGTGCACTTGTGGGGATGAGCACTGGGTGTTATATGGAAACCAACTTGACAATAAATTATTTGTAAATAAATAAATAAATAAATGTGCAAATGAAGGCAAAAAAAAAAGAGAGAGAGAGAGAGAAATAGCTCCAGTGTTTAAGACAGGTTATGGAGGTAGATTAAAGATGGTTTCAGTAAGAAGTCACTGTGGCAGTTTGGTTCAAGAAGAGTAGAGGTTGCTTTAACATTTAATGCCATCTCGAGCTTGAGAGACAGAGTATTTGGAGACACTTGGATATTTTTTGTGTTTTGCAAGGAATCATCTTCATAGATGGATTTCTTAAGTCTGCTAAAATTATACCTCAACTCTTAATTTTAGACAGAGGTAACACACAGGAAGCTCACATAAGAATGGAGAATGCTTTTATTTACACCCTAAACGTCAAACCGGAAAGGTTCGATTTTCATTTCACACTTTAAGAACCTTTTAAAATATTGTTGTAATTTCTCCCTTGTCTCCAGTAAATATTACTTTGCAGTCAGTTTCTCATTCTAACTTTCTTCATAATGAATGGTACCTACCTCCTTATCAAAAAAGATTATTGTATGAATTACAACTGAATGCTAATAAAGAAATTACTTCATGAAAGGTAAGTTGTTCTTTAGAGAAGCAAACACAATAGTTGTGCATGAGCTTTTAAGCTTATAAATGCAATTTAAATTGCAAATGTAAACTATCAGAAGAAAACACCTGTAAGTTTTCAATCAGGCATCCACTGATTTTTAACCAAATCAATACATTGTAGCAGGACAATGTATTTGTACCACCCAATCAAAACGAATAAGGACTATCTTCTTATTATCATAAAAGCAATAAAAAAGGCTTGCACAGCTTTCTTCCCTTAATTTGTCTTTCACTCTGCACCATAAAGATAACAAAGTGCTCCATTTCCAAAGAACATATTGTTTTCCTCTGTATGTTTTTCATCACTGAAGTCTAGAGAGTATTGTTTTTTAATTTGCTGATGGAATCCATCAATTAGAATTAGTTTAAATGTCGTGGGAGGATAATGACAATGGGTGTGAAAGAGTGAAGAATGTGTAGTATGAATTAATGGTGCTTTTATGGCACTTCTCATTGGATTCATGGCCAGGCTTATCTGATGAGTAAATAACTTATGGATATGTCAAAGCTGGGAAAGGAGAATGTGGTTACAGTAATCTGATTAGAGACATTCATGTAAGAAAGATGGAATCAACATCTATAATTAACTGTTATTAAAGCCTTATATATGAATATCATTTTTTAAATTGCTGACATTGTCTTTAGCTCCTCAGCCTGAGTGTCAACTAAGTCAAGTTTTTATTCATGTCTGCTGCTAACAAGCTATATCACTTAGGAACATTTGTTGTGGTAAAATTTATGTTTTCTCCCCATGAGAAAAAAAATCTTTACATTTTCTTCTATTCCTAAGGGTCTATGATTGTAATCATTCTAATGTATGATGATCCAGGTGACCAAAATTCACTATGTGCAAGTCCTAACTACAAGTTGACTGCCCTGTGTCTTGAAGATGTGATATTCATTAAAATGTTGAACTGATGTGATTTCAGTATAGCCCTCTAAATTTAAGCTTAGGTGGGGAGTTTGGAGTTAAACTTGACACTATCAAATTTTAGACATTTTTTTTTCTACCAACTTTTGCTCTGAACTAGAAAAGTTATCAACAACAATTAATATCATAAAATATTTTTTTCTGCAGTATATAATTGGCACACAGGTATGGATCAGCATAGGCAATTGTGGATATTTTGTCTCTGAGACTTTAATTATTGAAAACTAAGTATCATTGGTGGGCAAAGTAATGAAACTTGATTTTTGGAAAGATAAGAAAAGATAGGAATAAGCAACCTAAAGTTTTGGCCATCCTCCTGGTCCACAACCAAAGATACAATAGGTATCTGTGTAGCGCTTCTCAAGTTGGCCAGCAAATAGAACAGAAAGAAATATGAACAAAATCTTGTTCAAATATGAACAATAAAATTTAGAAGCAAACATTACTGTTTTTCATTCATTGTGTCTTAGCACAGAACTTCTGTGAGGCACAAGAGTCCTTAATTCATAACCTGGAGACAATGGCTTATAAATATAAATGAAATGAATACATGGTGGCATTTAACAAATGAATTATATCATTATTCTGCATTTTTACGTAACATGTTAATAATATTTAAAATCTACTGTGAATTGTGCCATTATTTCAAGAAAAAAAAGTGAGGTTTCATATATTTTAAATACATCAAAAGAAAGAAAAAATATATCTGTTTCAACCAAGTATAGCAATATAATTAAGTCAGTCAGATCGAATTAAAACAGCTAAATTAACTTGGAGCCCTTTCTGCCATCCTCTGTAAATCTGCAATTTTTAATTAATGTTTAAAATGCAGTTTGGTTGTAGTTGATATTTAATTTATAGCTATAAACAAAATATGTAAGTTTATGGTAATTTGAATATTTTCCCCATGAAAGATTTTTTTGGCCTTGAAATGATAGAAAATGAATACAAATACAATTTAGCTCTTTTGTAATTAAAATAAATGTTTCACTTTCTTGTTGTTTTACTTTTAAGTAAATTAAAACTTAATATATCATAAACTCAAATAACTGGTGTATTAATAGTCTTTAAAACATGGTTCCACAACCTATGGAGCCTGAGCTAATAAGCTGCCAATTTCTTAAGCATCTCTTTTGAAATTCCAGAGTAATTCCATATGATAGTCCATAATCAATTATGAATAAAGAGTTGAGCCCTTAAAGGACTATAAATTCATCAGTGTACATAGAATGTACAATCGAGGCCTTATGTCTTTGAAAAAAAGGTCTATGAATTATTTAGATACTTATTATAAAAACATCATTGTAAGCAAAATATAAAATTCAGTATTAAAAATCTACATTCAGTTTATATGTTTTAAAGGAAACATGACATCTCCCTGTATCATAATTTTATATGTATATGCTAAATTTATATATATAGAAATAAAGAATTATTTTTGAAAGAAATAAATATAATATGTCTGGAATTTAAGATTTAGCTATGGAAAAATCAAATGCACAAAATCAAACTGTAAAATGAGCTTATGACTATATTATTGACTTATTGTGCTACTGAATCTGTGAAATGTGTAATAAAGACATATGGAAATCTTATTTTGACATAATTCATAAGCTTTAGAAAACACCAAGCAACCTGTCTCTCTATATTGTATGAAATANTGAAAGTGAAAATGTGCTTTGGGTACTATTCTTTTTTTTTTTTTTTAAGATTTTATGTTTAAGTAATCTTTACACATACCAATGGGGCTTGAACTTACAATGCCAAGATCACTGAGCCAGCCAGGCCCCCTTGTTATTGTTATTATTTTTTAAATTTTATATAGCTTTCTTTATTCCTGAGCCAATTGAAATAGCCTTTGGGCATATTAACAGATCTTAATATGCAACTTTCAGTGGAATTTTCAGCTAATGTTTTCTGGCTCTAAATATTTATCTATAAGTGTAAAAATACATATAAGATAGAATTGATAAATACAATGTTTACTAAAGCGTACTTATATTAACAAACTATACATTAAGGATACCTAATAAGGTGAGGAGGTAGGGATACCTTAAGTAGGTTGATCAGTGGAAGACTTTCTGCAGGAGTAGCATTTGATCTGAGTCCTAAGACTGTAAGGGTGCAAACCAAGTGTACATCCAGGAGAAAAGAAGAAGGAATAGCCAGGGCACGGGCTCAGAAGCCTGAAAGGGCTTCGAATGACAAGAGACCCACTGGAAACTTTGAGGTAAAGACTGAGGAAGCAATGAGTTTGAGAAGGTAGTGAAAGTCCTGATCATAGAGTGCCTTGTAGGTCACAGGAGCTTGAATTTTTATTCAAATTGCAATGAGAAGAAATAAGAAATTTTAACCAGTACCATGATGGGTGGGCAGGATGGTGGTCAGTAGTTATTGGAGTTATTGGAGTTCTATTTTTAGAATTTCTACTGGACAATAGGTTGTAGTGAGGTTACAGGTCAGGAGGGAGCTATTAAACTCTGAAATGGTTACAGTGATTTCTTAAGGTAGTTAATATCATACTAAAAAATACTATAATAATAGCATTTTATTGCACTTAGTACGTGTGAGATCCCATTGTCAATACCTTCCATGTATAAACTCATTCAGTTTTTTGTAATAGTTAAACAAAGCATCCCAATTTTACAGATGTAGAAAGTAAAGCACAGAGAGGTTAAGGAATTTGCCCAAGGTTACTCAGCTAGGAGGTGGTGGAGTCAAGAATTGAACTTACAATACTTAATTTCAGATTTACTTGTACGATGTGATCTTTTTAAAATATATATATTCTAGAGAAAATTTAGGTCACGAATAAAATATATACTGCATTATTGTTGACAATATATACAAATTAGAAACAATCGAAATGTCCACCAATATGGGAATGGATACAAAATTATAATTGAATCATTCAGTGGAATAATTTATTAGAATTAAAATAGTTGTATCTATTTATCGGTCAACATAGATAGATTTGGAAAGAATAATGATGAATTAAATAAGATTATTACAAAATGCATAAATTAAGAAACGTGTATTAAATATTAAAATAAAAATATGTATGCTAATAATGTAATATATGCTCTTTAAAATAATGTATATAAAGAAAAAATAAATAGAAGTATGACTTCAACTCAGGATAATGGTGACCTCTGAGAAGAGTAAAGGAGATAAGATAACATTAAACATATTTGTATCATTTTATTTCTTTACAAAAAAATATAGTAAGTATGAGAAGAATATTAACTTGCTAAAGGTATGTGTATATATATATTTATGCATGTCAAATTACATTACAAGCATGCAGTTTTACTGTGTTTTCAATATATCACAAATGAAAATTCTTCCACTGTTTCCTAAATCAACAGAAAATGTCAATTTGATGACTTGACAAATATATTCAAAGGGTTGTGGATATATATAACACTAAAATCTAGTTTCAAAATTTTTAAATTTAGTTTATCCATTCAAAAAAAGACTATATATCTGTGATTTTATATGTAGACTTATAGATATTCATGATTCAGAAACTGATATGAGGAAACATGTCAGTACTCTATATGTTAGACAACTTACAACGCTTGTCAGAGGGACATTTAAGGAAAATATTATATTCATGAAAGGAGTTATATCCAAAGTATTTACCCAATCCTAAAAGTCTATGATGCCATAACTTATCGTCCCATGCAAGCACTCCAGACTGGTTTTATGCCAGTCTAATAACTTCCATATAGAGTAGATATTCTTGTTAGCAATACAGGTAGAGAATCCAAGGCTTAGAGAAACTAAATAACTGAACAAGTTCACACATATAGGAAACTCCACAGTGGTTTCAAACCTATATCCATCTGATTCCAGAGCCATCATCCTTGCAATCATGTCATACTGCTGCACAAACAGAAGCCTCCTGAAATTGCCTGGGTCCACTCAGCTGTGCACAATTAATATATCATCAAAGTATATTTCTTAGCTCTCTGTGTCCAGTACAACTCAAATCCCCTTCATGTCTATTACCTTAGTAACCTATTCAAAGAAAGTGGCTAAAGGAATTTAAACTTTTCTTAAATATCAGATTAATGCCAATGAAAACTTAATTTTGAAAGGAAATAAAAACTGAGTAACACATCTTACAGTTGGATTCAATTACTACATACATAATACCCATTGTAAATTGAGAAACCAAATGGAATAGAATTTCTTAATATAATTAACATTTTAAAATATGCTTTTTATTTATATCTGAATAGCTGAAAGATTTTAAAATATCTATATAGCTTATAATAAAATCCACTTTTAAATACAGCTATTTACATTGTACTATTGTATTAGAGATATTTTAAGGAGGATCCAAAAAACTGAACAAAGATTAAAAGTTTAGACAAAAATAAATACAAAATTATCATGTGGATGATTTAGCAAGATAAATGCACATATATATTTCAGAAGCTATACATTCTAACATCATTGTTTATTTTCATTATTCATCAAAAGCCTCATAATATAAGGATAACTCATTTTTTTAATAATAAATTATTATTATATTTGTAATATTTCACATGCAAATATAAATAAGACTGTATTGCAATTACCCTCCATTTATACTTATAGACAATATAAGTTAAATGTCATAATTAAAATGAAAGTAATACATGTATATCTGAAGCATGTTATATTTCGATTCTTATAAGTAATTACATTTTAAGCAATAATACTGTATTTATAGCTACATAAAATAATCTTAAGATAATTTAACATTTTTAATATTATTGTTAAAGACATAATATGATACATTTATATTGCTTCCCTGAAGTTGATGTATTCCTTTTGTTTTGCTTTATATTTATTTTTAGACCTTTTTTTTCACCAAAAAGAGATTTGTGGTGAAGCATTATTTATTTCCTCTTGTCTGGCAGTTCAATTTACAGGTAGAACACTTAGATTGGCACATTTCTCTTTCCTTCCCTTGTTCTCATTAGCAGGGAGTCTTAATCTCCACTTTCCTGTGCCTTTGTGAATAATCACACTATATCACTATCCCAGTGGGATCTAAACAAAGATTGAGTAGAAAATTAGGATCACAACCAAGGAGGTTTAAGAATAAGGTCATAATAATGAAAAATCAATAGAACATACAAAGAAGCTTTTAAAAATCCGTTTGATGCTTGTTTGTGTGTTGTTTATGTTACAATTTCCATGATTCCACTACTTTTCAGTTGAAATCTACGGCAATATAGTTGATTTTGCCTCACCATAAAACATATGTTGGGCTCTGTGTGCCCTCCAAAATTGATTTCAGTCCTCCTGAACCTGGTCAGTACTATTCTTCATGATCATAAGGACTCCTACTATGCTTATAAATGAATCTATTTATGTACAAAGAATGTGGTGACCTGTTCTGTTTTGTAATTGCTTTTCATTCTTCCTGCCCTTATTTATATAGATCCGGGTAAAATAATGCAGAGAAGATGAGTTTTCTTCATCATAGTTAGGCTGACATGAAAAGGCCTTGGAGATTCCAGTGCAGCCATGTGGAGTGACAAATAAATACCTGAGTAACAACATCCTGACCTGCTGCCAGAGTAGGTATTGGCATTGTACAGGTGGTGCCCAGCCGGGTGTGAGAAGAGGTACGGACAGTGAGAAGTGCATTGTGCAAGCATTTCTGATTAGTCATCCCAGGAGGCAAGAAGTGTTTTGTAACACAGATTGGATTATGCAAAGCCTTCCATGAAAATCAGAACAGAGTTTGAGCTGATAAGTGACTGTTTATCTAGAATTTAAGTTTTTTTAAAGCTTTATTTCAAGGTTTTATTTATTTTTGAGAGAAAGAGAAAGAGAGGCAGCATGAGCAGGGAAGGGTCAGAGAGAGAGGGAGACACAAAATCCGAAGCAGGCTCCAAGCTCTGAGCTAGCTGTCTGCACAGAGCCCGACGCGGGGCTCGAACCCACGAACCATGAGAACCTGACGCGAAGTCAGCCGCTCAACGGACTTAGCCACCCAGGCGCCTCTATAATTTAAGTTTTAAAACTAAGAATATGGTAAGAACTTCAAGTAGAGACAATAGAAACCAAATAGTCCAGACAGTGAGGAACAAGAGCACTGAGGGTTGCAGGAGGGAGGTCACTGAATTTGAAGCAAGAGATCTGCAGTTTTGATTATGATCAAGTGTTGGCAGCAAAGATTAATCGTTGTTTTCTGTTCTTCAAAATGGACGTTAAAGTCCTAGCCAACAGAACCCTTAGTAAACATTTGTTAATATTTGAAGAAATATTGGCAATGTGGTAATCAGTGAACTAAATATTTTACTTGAATTATCTTACTTGATACTCAAAGCAATCCTATGGTAGAATATAGAATCTCAGTTAAAAAAAAGAAAAGAAAAGAAAACATACCAGGGAAACAAACAAAAATCCTAGTAAGTGGTTGAGTCGTGAATCTATCCTCAAAGTCATTAAAGCATATTGCCTAAAAATAGTTGTTGAAACCTTCTCAATCTACTGTATGTGACTTGAATAATATATAGTCTTAACTGGAAACTGAGAATACAATTGTTCTTAGCAATATTTTTGTCATCTTGATGATATTCTAAGCTTAAAGAACTCTCAGATTTTGTTTTATATCGATGTATCTATTAATATCTACAACTTGGCTCCCTTTACTCTACCTGGAAATGAGAGCCAGAATTCGATGGCCCAGAATAGGAAAACCTGGCAAATAGGCCTATCCTCTGATATTTTTATTCATCCATTCATTCATGAAATGGCTTAATGATATAAAATATTGTGAACCATAAAAACACAGTTCTTATTGTTATGAATATAATAGAATTATATTAATGAAAATCAATCTCATCTGGGTGTTCAGTAGATCTTACTAGTGCATTACCATCTTCGTACGGATTGAAAGCACAATCCCTTCAAAACGAATTCCTACTTCATATTTAGCAGATCTATCGATACAGGCAGGAGAACCAAATATGCAGAGATTATAGGGCCAGAGAAGAACTATCAATATTACTGAACAAGAATCCATAGTCATAACTCACGACCAATGAAATTCAGTACAACCATTGAGACTGCTTTGCACTGTTAGGTACACTCTGGGGAGACACTGAAAGGCTGAGAACATTCTCTCATGTCTTTATCTCCTGCTGCTGTTCCTCTGTACCCACATTTGCTTCTGACATTTGGTCCCTAACTGTCTCTCGCCATTCGTCTGGATAAAAATCAGTTTTTCCAGACAATAAATGCTATTTGGAAGGTGATACCTCTATTTCCCAAACTGGCTGAATTTTGGTTAAATTTTATCCTTTTTCTAAAGCCCTACACAGTATTCTACCCTCAGGCTCTAAGGTAGAAGTTTCCTTAGGAGTCTTCTCATCCTAGCTTTTGAAAAAATGTTCTGTTTGGTTTTCTTCTATGATACTCATTAAGGAGCCTTGTACACTGCCTGAAAAGCAAAAAGAAAACAACCCAAAATATTCATTGCTAACCGTTGTTTCCTATTAGGACTTAGAGTTTTTCTCCTGTTAGAGCATGTGCTTTCTGTCTCCCCTCTCTTCTTATGTTTCCCCATTGCATTTTGAGCAGTGGTTCTAAACCAAAGGACATTTGTTAATGTCTACAGACAGTTGTTGTTGTCATGTGGGAAGGGGCAGCTCTACTGGCACCTAGCAAAGGAATTGAGTGATATTGCTAAACATCCTATAATGCACAGGACAGCCCCATATGAAAAAGAATTAACTAGTCCAAAAGGTCAATAGTGCTTATGTTGAGACTCGAAGATCATGGGGTGCCTGGGTGGCTCAGTCAGTTAAGTGTCCAACTTCGGCTCAAGTCATGGTTTTTGAGTTCAAATCACGCATAGTGCCCTGTGCTGACAGCTCAGATCCTGGAGCCTGTTTAGGATTCTGTTTCCCTCTCTCTCTTCTTCTTGTCTGCTTACACTCTGTCTGTCTGTCTCTCTCAAAAATAAATAAACATTAAAATATTTTTTAAAAAAAGAAATTCAGTTACTGTATAAGATATGCAATTATTAATAAATATTTAAAGCTCAAATACTTAAAAATTCTATTTAGGATATAAAATTTATCTATATGCATTTCAGTGCTCCTTTTCCACCATTATAAAATATAGGTGATCTTTAAAAATATGCATTATTAAATAGATTCCTAGCATCTAAAGAAATTTTAACATTCTCAAAACTCTTACATATTTCTATTCCATTTAGCACATCTCTATAATTAACTCCATTTTTTCCAAATATGCAATGAGATTGACACTAATAGTATGACTTATTTGTACTGATTAAATTATCTCCTAATTATAAAAGGCTAAAAATAGAACTAAAATTCATTTTGCATAAAGATTTTATAAATAACAAAACTGATCTCTTGTTCAATTTAAAAATGATTACTTTTCCTTTTGATTGTATAGGTACATTTAAATGTTTGAAATTGTTTATATTAATATGTATTAATATTAGACTCTTAAGAATACAATCTTTTATTTCATATATATAAGATATTAGTCTCATATTTTTGCCATCAATATTCATGTTTCTGACCATAAGCACAATTGACCACTATACATTTGTAAATAAGATGTGGATGCCAACTTGTGGATATTTAAAAACTATAATTTGGCACAATTTAAAAATGTGGAAATGACACAGGTCTAAAAGTTGCATCAACAAAATAGGGAAATCATATGTTAAACGAAAACATTTTATGTTAAAATATGAGAAAACTAACACTAGCTTAAAAGCAACATACGTGATACAGAAAATTTGGTCAAACTCAAGAATGACAGGGAAAAATGTCTGAAAAATTAGAATGTATCTGCAGAATATAATTCTCATTCAAAATTTTAATGAAAATGAAGTTGTCAGTCATTCACACATCTCTGTAGTTAGGAGGCTTTTCTTTAAATGGACCAGTCCAACAAACAAANAGGAGGGAGGTGCCTGGGTGGCTCATTTGGTTAAGTGTCTGACTTTGACTCAGGTCATGATCTTAAGGTTCATGGGTTCAAACTCCACATTGGACTCTACACTGTCAACGCAAGGCCTCCTTGGGATTCTGTCTCCCTGTCCCTCTGCTCCTCCAATGCTCTTTCTTTCTCAAAAATAAATAAACATTAAAAAAAAGATTCTGTGTGTGTGTCTGTGTGTGTTTATATATGTGCGTGTGTGTGTTGTGTGTTTATCTTGACCTGAAAATAGAGCAGGTAAGTGTGATATGTGTATGTGCCCTCTCAATATCCGTCATTGTCATATTGCAGAGTGACCTTATGTCAACCTGCAAATGGGTAGGATGTTGGAACTGGGATGGGACAGGACCCTTAGGGGAAAACAGAAGATAAGAAATTGAATAGTCTCGGGGTGCCTGGGTGGCTTAGTCGGTTAAGCGTCCGACTTTCGCTTAGGTCATGATCTCGCGGTTCGTGGTTCGAGCCCCGCGTCGGGCTCTGTGCTGACTGCCAGCTCAGAGCCTGGAGCCTGTTTCAGTCTGTGACTCCCTCTCTCTCTGACCCTCCCCTCCTCACGCTGTGTCTCTCTCTCTCTCCTAGAAATAAATTTAAAAAAAAAAAACATTAAAAAAAAAAAAGAAATTGAATAGTCTCAATATCCACATTTAAAATTCATGTATAGCTTTTAAACTAATCCAAATGACATGGATCCTGGTATTTCCCTAATTCACATGGTTCAGAGATCTCTGAAGATGTCACTTTATGAGTCTCTTCATCATGGACAGGGTTTACCAAGGAGAGGACAGTGATAAAGGCCCAACCATACCATAGGTAATCAGGGGTATCTATTATCTGCAGAAAATATTGAGATTTAAAAATAATAATAAAGCCAACTAACAGTTTGGTCTTCTTTTTTTTTATCATCATGTTCTGGCAATTCTGAATAATGTGATAAAATATTTCTCCCCTGGAAACAAATTGTTGTCAGTTAGCCATTCTTTTCGGTTTGCCATTGCTCACGGACAACTTTCCTAATCACCACAGATTAAGCCAGATACTCCTATCATCCATTTCCTTACAATCCTAACCTTTATCCTAGTGCTTCCCAGAATTAAAATAAGTAATTAATTGGTTAATCATATGAATCATATGACACCCTTTCCCTTCTAGATTATGATCTTTAAGAAAGTAAAGACTTTTTCATATTTTCCAGTATATACAATATACCTTATATTCTGAGTCTTACAACACAGATCAAACACAGATCATCAGTGAATACTTAGAAAATAAATGCATGAATGATATTGATGAGAAATTAATAACTTAATTAATGAATAAAACTTAATGTCTGATTTAAACATTTCTAAATTTTTTTAAAGAATTATGTCTGAATTCAAAACTATGGATCATAGTTATCATTTATCCAGGCATTTCTAATGGATTAGATAATGTATCCTTAGTAAAGCTTTATTAGCTGAGATGCTGTCAAATGGACATAACTAAGATACAATGGTCTTTTAAGTTTGTCTTTTTAAAATTTATTTTGAGAGAGAGAGAGAGAAGGAATCTCAAGCTGATAGTGCTAACAGCACAGAGCCTAACATGAGGCTCAATCTCACAAACTGTGAGATCATGACCTGAGCCAAAATCAAGAGTCAGATGCTTAACTGACTGAGTCACTCAGGGCTTCTATATTATAATCGTCTTTATACTTTTTCCTGTAAAAGAGAATGAGATAAACTGGCCATTGTCTTCTTATTAATGTTTATTTATTTTTAAGAGAGAGAGAGAGAGTACACACAAGCAGAGGAAGGGCAGAGAGAGGGAGACAGGATCCAAAGCAGGCTCTGTGCTAACAGCTGAGAGCCCCATGAGGTGCTTGACCACATGAATTGTGAAATCATGACCTGAGCCACCCAGATGTCCCTGACCATTGTCTTCTAAAAAAATTCTACTATTGAAGATATCCAAGTGAAATTACTTTTTTTTTTTCTAAGAGAGAGGTGGAGGGCAGAGGAGAGGCAAAGAAAGAATCTTAAGCAGGCTCCAAACCCAGCATGGAGCCCAACACAGGACTTGATCTCATGCTGTGTTGACCTGAGCCAAAATCAAGAGTCAGACTCTCAATCAACTGAGCCACTCCAGGTGCTCCCAAAGTGAAATTACATTAGTAATATTGCTTGATAAATACTTATTGTGTCATATTTTTGAGAATTTATTTTACTCATTTTTTATCTTATTAAGTTGATAATGATCCATTACTTACACAATACTGCTGCATTTTAAACCGTTTCCTTGCTGAATTACAACCAGCTATATTCTCAGCTTTCCAGGTATTATATCTTCAATCCCAAGTAACAGACACCAATGATATTTAATATACATATATATTTTTTTCATATAACTGTAAGTCTTGAAGTATGGGAGGAGGTAAGGTTGATGACAATGTATGTAGTATCCAGATAATTAATATTTCTCTGATCAGGCATCTTTTTGGCTTTGCCCCTGGCTAGCTTTCTTCATGATTGCAAAATGGCTATAACACTTTCCAACATCACGTCACAGCAATCTTCACAAGAATATCTTCCAGAATCCTCAAAGCCAACAACCCTTTGAGTCTTATTGGCCAGAACTAGGTCCTATGTCCCTCCCAAGCCAATCCTGGCAAAGAAAAATGTCATAATTGTCATTGTAACTGGCCCAGGCTAATTAGGGTCTCTTTAGAGTTGGTATTGAAAATCATCTACCCCTAAGTAATGTGAGAAATAAATATATTTCTGAAAAAATAAATGAGTTTCTTTTAGATAGAAAGGTTGAGGGCCTTAGAAGTGGGCATTAAAATGTTCTGCCATCATAAGTGTCTTAGAAATTGTTCTTACTGAAAAATTATATTAAATAACTTAGAGACCAGTATTTATATATTATAAATCAAAGATATAAATCTTTATTTGCATCTTGATTTTGAATTTTAGAATAGTACCCTTATTCTCACTGTTTTGTTGATATTGTGAGGTTACTGTCACCTAGGGTTATGATAAAAGTTTTTGAAAATATGGGATGTGATTAAAAACTAGAAATAACTTTTAAAGCCTTTACATATAAAAAAAAGAAAACTATTTGTCATTTAAAAAATGACCATTGAACCATTTCTTCCCATTTTGATGGACTTTAATCTCTTTTATTGTGAAATATTTTCTAAAGGATTTCAGTGCTCTCTTACAATCAGGTTTTGGGAAGATAATGTTTAGTTTTATAGAAATGGATTTTTGGAATGAAGTCACTCTTTGATAGTGTAATTCACTCTCTGGGCCTTGTTCGGCTATGTAATTCAGTCCCTTCATGGTACTGGTCCTT
Source organism: Crocuta crocuta (assembly GCF_008692635.1). Lineage (NCBI taxonomy): Eukaryota > Metazoa > Chordata > Mammalia > Carnivora > Hyaenidae > Crocuta > Crocuta crocuta. The sequence continues at coordinate 429,719 of NW_027532419.1, read as the reverse complement.
GGGCTGAACGGTAGGCTTCACATTTCACTAGTGGAGAATTTATTATGCTTTTCTTAAAAGCCCCACTTCCTCTGGTATTGAAAAATCATCTTCCTTAAAAAAATTAAAGAGAAATATATTTTGTATTTACCAGTTATTGAAATGTTGGATGATGTTTAAAATATCCCATTAACGCATAACAATGTGCATTCATCTCTGCAGTGGTACTTCTCAGAGCAGAGAAATATTATCCAATATGAAGCCATTAAACAGAAGATTTATTGCAAATGTAAAAAATGCTAAAGAAAACATACTTCTTTTGGAAACCAGAAGCTTAAAATGCTCTAAGATCAAAAATAGAACACTATAGTTTGTTAGGGGTAGAAGTAGAGTTATTTTCCTTCTTGGTTCTAACTAATGGAGATTAGATAGAATTCTCAGTGGATGAAAAGATTATCTTCACAAATAGTTGTAGACAAAGGTCCAATAATTCTCCAAATTTGCAGATGACAGGTGTCATTTTCTTTTACTCACACATGCCATTAGAATACAGCTAAGGAGCAAAGCAGGTATGCTGTATTTGATTTACAACCAAAGAAACTGGATAAGGAAGACCTGTTTATAAAGACAAGAACTGCCTGGAGTGCTTATTACAAAGGAAGCAGACACCAAAACTAATGACCTATAGGAAGCAAGGCCTTAAATCAAATGGTGGTAGAGGTAGGAGAACACGGCATGCATACAAGGTGATTTTTAAAATATTAACAATTTTAAAAATATTTTATTTATTTTTGAGAGAGAGAGACAACATAAGTAGGGGAGCATAGACAGAGGGAGGCACAGAATTTGAAACAGTCTCCAGGCTCCGAGCTGACAGCACAGAGGCCAATGGGGGCTTGAATTCACAAGTCCCTGGAGACCATGACCTGATCTGAAGTCAGATGCCTAACCGACTGAGCCAGGGGCTCCATAAAATGTTAATTTATTTTAATAGCTTAATCACTCCCACTTTGGAGAGGAAGAAGGAGTGGGAAGGAAGAGTGAGGAGTAGCCCCCCCTCTTAGCACTGCTTCCGAATATTGGCAGATTTCCTTTTCTGTGAGCTCAGGCAAGAGCATGAGGCCTGGGGACACAGCCCACATACCTAGATCATTAGTAAAGAGCATTGTATAGATAGCTTCAAGGTACGAGAGAAATGAAAAATACATTTGAGATTTTAAATTTTTAAATGCAAACCTAGCACTAATTTTATCTCAGAAAATTATGATGTCTTTCTACACAGTGATTTGGGAAGCAGGGAAACATAGATAGTGTTTTGAACTGGTAATTTTATTCAGGAAAGCTTAAACATGATTTTGGGTCACTGTAGGATAAGATCCAATGTGAATTTTATGACCAAAGATTGTTTTTAATTTAAAAAGTTAATATATTAAGTATCAGCTTTTTAAAAAGCAAGAGTTCAGACTCAATCTGAAGTAGAGTAACAGAAAATTGAATCTAAAAAAGATTATAAATTAGCACATTTGATTCCCTTATTCAAAAAGGAGACAGATTAGTCTCAGGAAGTTTAAATGCCTTGTATAATGATATGACAATAGAACAAATTATAACCAAATTCTTGACTAGTCTGGTATGTGCCTTGTCCACACTGTATTCTTATTTAGCTTAGACTTTTATGATTGAAAAAAAGTAGTTGGAGGAAAAAGTGACTGTTTTAAGAGAAAAATCCCATGTACTTCTTTGTTAAGATTTGAAATATAATGTTTTATGATAATGTAATTTTGCAGGTATTTTGAGGCTTCTATGTTTTATGATAATTGATGTACTGTACTTTACAATGTTTTCTGAAGTGCTATATAATTAGTGTATTTAATTCTCTGCATTATATGATGTTTAAAAAAGTTTCTAATATTTTTCCCTGGCATGTGATTTTCTCAGTGAGAAATTGCTTACATTATTTTCTTTGTCAGAAAATAATCTTTGACTTTGATCTGGTGTCAGATGAGCATCTCTTTTTGATGTTATTGCATTGAGTGATGTAGCAATAATGACAAAAATCTGGAAATGGAAATAATCTCAATAAATTTGATTGTAGGCAAAGCTGAATTATTGCATTTCAAGGAAATTTATTTAGAGATAAATAAATCTATATCAAGTAAAAGTTAGTTGTGGAGATGCTAAGTTTTAGGCATACTAGGTATCAGTTCACAAAAAGAACTTGAAATCTTGAATGAAATTGGACCACTTTATTACACCATACAAAAAAATAAATTCAAAATGAATGAATGACCTAAATGTGAGCCAAGAAACCATCAAAGTACTAGAGGAGAACAAAGGCAGAAACCTCTTTGACCTCAGCCATTGCCAACTTCTTATTAAGACAATCTCTGGTGGCAAGGGAAATAAAAGCAAAAATGAACTATTTGGACTTCATCAAGATAAAAACCTTCTTCACAGCGAAGGAAACAATCAACAAAACCAAAATGCAACCCAATTTTTACATGGTCAACAAAAAAACATAGCTAGAATTACTCTGCTAGTAGAGCTAGCAAAGAGCATCAGTACTAACAGCCTCTTACTTATTCTGATTCCTTAATATTGGGACAAAGCTTCGGTTGTCTATTCTTGTTGGTTTGGCTGTAATAACCTGTGCAGTGTTAACTTCTGACACAGACCTACAGGGCTCCACTGGAGAACTCAGTGACAGGATTGACAGCATTCCCATGGTGGAATTCTTGTTGGAGTTATTTCCAGGGGCACATTCACTGTCCTTCTTCAGTTTTTCCAACAATGTGTAAGTACTTAATTCCCTCTATTCAATTCCTTTCTGTTTAACATAACTAGACTTTCTTTTTAAACATTTTCAATGAACCCAATCTGCTTTTAACTTTCTCAACAGACTTAAATATACACAAAGAATACTGAAAATTAGAGTAGCTAATTATGAAAGTGAAGATAGAGCTGGCAAATTGAAAGGTAGAAAACTGTAAGGCATTGATAAGTGGAGATACATAACATATTAAAATCATATAACCTGTTAAAAACAACCCCTAGATTTCAGGATTTAATTGAGAAAAGTTTATTTGTTTTATCACATGACAGTCCATTAGTAAAACGCTCTCTTTTTTATAGTCATTCAGAGTTTCTGTCTATTTTCTTATTTTGGTTACACTCTCTTTAGTATCCTCTGTAGGGTGATTAATTGTCCTGGTTTGCCTGGTACTGAAAGGGATTCCTGGGTCACAGAATTTCACTGCTGATCCTGGAACATTTCCAGTTATACTAGGGAGGTTATTCACACATGTCCTCAAAATCCTCCCCACTCAATATGTGGGTAGAGAAAGAAAAACAAAGCCATGCAAAGAATACTTTGATGGGTCAGGTCTGTAAGTGGATGATTTCTGTTAACATTTCATTAAATGCTGTATTGCAAGTAAAGATGAAAAAGTATAGTCTAGTGATACCTAGTAAGAATAAGAAAATAAAAATATTGGAGAACAGAAGCAGTCTTTGAAAAATCCAGTCTTCTGTTCACCGAAATCAGGTTCACATTTTCCTTTACTTCTCCTCAACAGAGAGGATCCAAGCCCCAACACATCACTGTATACAGCAAAAAGCCCAAGAGTTTTGGAGGACGAACATCTTTCCTAATATAGTCCTTTGGCAAAAGACAAATTATCTGCTCCACTATAAAATTAGTCAAATAATGATAGGATAACAATAATAAAAATTGGACTAAGGTTGTAAAAAAGTGAAGTTTCAGTTATAAGTTATAAGTAAGTTATAAGTTATAAGTAAGTACTAAAGATGTAATATACAACATGATAACTACAGTCAACATTATTGTATGATATATTTTATAGCTGTTAAGAGAGTAAATCCTGAGTTCTTACTACAAGAAAAAACCATTTTGTCTTTTCATTTAAAAAAAACACAAGTTTGCTTTCAGTAAGGAGAGAGATTATACATACAACAAGTATTTGCTCATAACAATTTGGGAACTCCTTTGGGTCCAAATTATGAATCCTTCCTACATGTGAAAACTAACTGGAGATCCTTGATAAAATTTAAATTTATGAAGAATGAAAAGGTGGTTGTTGTTGTTGTGTTGATTATTTTTGTTTTGTGTCGGTGCATGTGTGTGAAGGGGGTTGGGATATTAAAATCATTCTTTACTTTGTTAGGGGGTGCTGTAAGAGAGTAACTGCATGGCTTAAATGACAAAAATTTATCTTCTTACTATTCTGGAATCTTGAAGTCTGAGATCTAGGTGTTGTCAGGGTTGATGTCAGGTGAGGGAGAATCTGTTCTACTTCTCTCTTCTAGGTTTGTTTGTTTCTGTTTTTGTTTTTGTTTTTGTTTTGTGGCTTGCTGGCAATCTTGGTGTTCTTTGGCTTGTTAATGTCTACCTTATCTTCCCATGGCATTTCCCTTTGTCTCTGTTTCCAAATTTCCCCTTTTTATAAGAACACCCAGCTTTTTTTTAAGTTTATTTGAAGGAGAGAGAGAGAGAGAGAGAGAGAATGCACATGCAGGTGAGGTGAAGAGAGAAGAAGAGAGAGAATCTCAAGCAGATTGTGTACTGTCAGTGCAGAACCTGATGCAGGGCATGATCTCAAGAACTGTGAGATCATGACCAGAGCTGAAATCACGAGTCAGACGCTTAACTGACTAAGCCACCCAGGAGCCCCCAAAACACCAGTCTTATTGGAGTTAAGAGCCTACTTTATTCCAGTATGACCTCATCTTAACTAATTACATCTGCAATGATCTTATTTCCAGGTAAGGTCATATTTTGAGGTACTATGGGTTAGGACATGAATTTTAAGAGGATACAATTCACCCTATAGCAGGTATGATTGGACAACAGAGAAAATTTTGATTTTGTTTTTTATTTTAAACCTAGGCCTGGGATACCTGGATGGCTCAGTTGGTTTATCGTTTGACTTTTGATTTCAGCTCAGGTCATGATCGCAGGTTGGTGGGACTGAGCCCCACGTCCAGCTCCATATTGAACACTGAGTGTGGAGTCTGCTTGGGATCCTTTCTCTCTCTCTCACTCTCCCTTTGCCCCTGTTCCCCATTTTCTTTCTCTCTCAAATAAAATAAAATAAAATAAGCCTGGCCTATGGTAACTTTGGAAGTGAATTCCTTTGAAAGTAGTACAGTTCCAATCTTTCTTTACTTCTTGTTAGCCCTATGTGCCAGTAACCACACCCAAAGTGTCTTCTGCACATAATTCTCAAGCCTGATTTATTTCTTTGCTTTTCACCTCTAAAAATCTCTTTTAACTTAATGAAGTCTACCGTGAGATCCAGCTTAGTGGAAAGGCCACTCTCTTCATCTGATCTTTGCAGCAACACTTAGTTTTAATAGACTCTGTGCCTCAAAGACTTTTTTAAGCTTTCATTTCATACCTTCTGGGGGTAGAAACTGCCAGCTTTTTAAACCGTTCAGAGCTCCAACTGTCTCAATTTTAGTTATTTTTGCTTGCAAATCAGCTAATCCTTTTCCTGAGTTTATTTATTTCTGATGACACATTATAATCAGCTAGTCATAACCGACATACACTACTAGTATGATACTTTTCAAACATTTTCCTTTGAACTGGTAGACATGTGATCTATCTTCTTCCAAGTTATTGTGCACTAGAGTTTTTCCAGACATTTGAATAACAAGGCTCTCCAGTGCATCAGTTTCCTTTGACCCTTTCCTTTCTATCTAGTAGCACATGTTTTTATTTGGTAATACTGAACTCTGAGTTTTGTTATATTTGTCAGGGTAAGCTAAATGTTATAACAAAAGACATTCTGGCATTAAGACTTGATTTGACCAATGAACGTCATGGAAATTACTTTGTATGAGTGCATACCCCAGACTTTGAGCTCTTGAGTTCCATTTCTCACTTTGCAGAGCTCTGAGATCATCAGGCTACAAAGAAACCCTGTCAATTCTGCTAGCCGATGAGAAACAACATTGAGGAAAACTGAGGCACCCCAACAGGTAGCAAGCAGCGAGACTGTAGACATGTGAGGGTTGGACAGCATGAAACTTCCACCACTGCCTGTGTGCCAGCTGAGTGAAGCTGCATTAATGACCCCCAGCGGGACAAGCAGAATCAACCAGGAAATCCACAAAATTTGAAAAATGTAATTGCTGTTTTTAAACACTAAGTTTGGGATAGTTTTCTATGCAAGGATAGAAAACTATATCTGAACTTGATAAATTGAGATTAAGGGTTGTAAACTCTAGGCAAATTCTAAAAGAGAGGAAGAACACGTATGTGCCAAGTGGAGTAGACAGACTCAGCACACCAGACTAATGGCTAGTATACCTCACAAACTGTCCTCTTTATTTCACCCATGAAATCTTTTCTTCAGGAATGTTTTTGTAAATTTAATTTTTAAGATTTTAAATATCACTGGCCTGCTACAACCAATAAACTCTTTAGTTGAATTGTGCTTATTTTACTACTGGGAAGATTCATTCCAAATTCTAAAGTGAGTTACTATCAGAAAAATCAGGAAATGATGGAGTCTGTACAATTCCCTACCAGCCTTTATTTTTAGGATACATATTGTATTTGATGAATAATCTATAGGTTTTCTAGGGTTTTGGTTTTTTTCAACATTTACTTTGTATTAATTGTAACTATAAAAGATCATAAGAGTGGGATGATAAAACTTACAGTCTCAGGAAATTTAAGAAAAATATATGAATAGACTTTCAAATTAATATGCTGCTCCTGGTGCTAATGGATGATGAGGTAAAATAGAGAAATTTAAAGATATTTCTTATTCATACATTTTTATAGAGAAAAGAAAAAATGACAACCCCATTATTCTGATAATTGACTATCAGAATAATTGACTATCAGAAGAAAGTAGAAAAAAAACCTTAAGAGTTGATCCACCAGGCCCTTTTCTTCCCATTTTCATTGGATTGTCTAAAATTTCATCTCATCTTGTCTAAGCGAAGGGTTGGAAATGTATTATAATTATGTGCAGTTAACCTTTCTCTACTGGCACCTTCCTGGGCATAAAATATTAACTTTCCCCCATTGTTTTTGTTTTTGTTTTTGATAGTCTTTAAGAGGTAATAAGACTTTAGAGCTCTCTGAATTTGGTAATTTTTAGGGAGGTGGGAAAGAATCTTTGTGTGGTATTTGATGAAAGTAGTTACAGAAGAATATTTGAATTTGACAGTTAAGGAAATTACACTAAAGGCCTGACTTTTAGTTGTATTTTTTTAAATATAAACATGGACATATACCATATGCCCAAATGCTTCCCATATCCCTCCTCTTTGGCTTGTTTACAAAAATATTGAAAATAAAAGATTTAAAAAATCTTGACTAATAATCAGAATTATATTTATTATGGAAAAAACCCCAAAGTAAAGATGAACTTCCTGGTTTTAAAGTATGGATACATAGTAAACTGAACTGGGAATGTGTGTGACTGCATATGTAAAAATGTCATCCAAACACTCTTTACATATGATTTAGACAAATAGTTTCCTTAATTATTTATATTTTGTGTTTAGATTTAATAAAATGTTTGCACTATTGATACAGTAAAAATGGAAGAATATTTAACAGACTTCCAAAACAATTAAAGTAACTGGTAATGTCATCAATTCATTTGAATTTCAGGAAAATATATAACCTTAGATTAGGAAATGTAGTTTAAAGCATTTTCTTAAAATTTTTAAAGTTTTTTTTTTAAGTTTTACTTATTTTTGAGAGAAAGATAGCACACGGCACACAAGCGGGGAGGTGCAGAGAGAGGGAGAGGTACAGAATTCAAAGCCAGTCCAGGCTCTGAGCTGATAGCACAGAACCCCTCGAGTGGCTCAAACCCACAAATCATGAGATCATCAACTGAGCCAAAGTCTGACCCTCAACTGGCTAAGCTACCCAGGTGCTCCTGGAAATGTAGTTAAATCATCTCTTCTGATCCCATTATTTCAAAAGTATACAATCCAAGGCCTAGTTGGAAAGAATAAGTGACCTACTCTGGACCAGAAAGTCTTTCTTTTTCCACCAAGTATGTAGTCTCATTTTCAGGAATGGCTGGAGAGGGAAGAAACAATGTGTTGCAAATTTGGAAAACAACATATAGATCAAGCTTCCATGGGACAGATTTCCTAACAGCTGTGATGTTTGCTAAGGAAATTCTGCTGGGAGCCCAGATACTGAATTCAAAGTAAGTCACACAACCCATTCAAAAAACAATCTAAATATGCATAATTTGCTCTGGAGAATAGGGCCTAGAAGAGAAATTCACTCCAGCCTGTAATTCTCAATAGAACATTGATGCATATTCTATTCATGAGGGAAATTTGATTTACTGACTTATGTACCTTGATGTTATGTTATTCTTTCAGCAGATAGCACTCATTCCCAAGATAATTCTAAAATAAAAATCATTAAGAACGTGCTAATTAATTACCTTTGGAATTAAAGAGCTTAATTATCCATAATTTATGTTCATTTGACCTAAGTTCCCATTTTTTACAGATACATTGAAAATTAAAACTTAGAGTATTTCCAGTTCTTGATTACATTAAAATAAAAACTCACTTAATTTGTGATGTTTTGTTTAAATGGTAAATCTTGACTTGAATTGAATAAATAACTTCATTTATTATTAGAGCCTATTTTCTTCTACCTTTTATTTGTGAGTTTGATAGGTCCTTCTTTTTATTGTTTATTGAAATGCAAAAGGAATTGTTCAAGCTGGCATTTCATAAACATTTTCTCTCTCAAAGATCCCCATCTAAAATGTGTGTGTCTTGGGGCACCTGGGTGTCTCAGTCTGTTAAGTGTCTGACGTCGGCTCAGGTCATGATCTCACAGTTCGTGGGTTCAAGCTCCACGTTGGGCTCTGTGCTGACAGCTAGCTCGGAGCCTGGAGCCTGCTTCAGATTCTGTGTCTACCCCTCTCTCTGACCCTCCCTTGCTCATGCTGTGCGTGTGTGACTCTCTCTCAGAAATAAATAAATAATTTAATTAATTAATTAATTTTTAAAAATGTGTGTGTCTTACCTATCAAGCATGCCAAAACCTTTTCTTTGCATTCTGTCTTTGAACAGAGACACCGTATTATTCATTTCTATCTACTTGGTATTATTTGAAATATATTTATTTCTTTAGCAAGTGTTTACTGAGCAACAAATAGCTTCCCGCAGGCATATATATGAAGAGATAGGTGTTGTAATATCTAATATGGTCTGACCTTTTATTGGTTGGTAGGAATCATTTTTTTACCACTCAGTCTCACTTACTTCAGATACATAAGACATTGGTCTTATTTCTTGATCTCTCCAAACACCAAGTTCATCTGTTCAGAGAGACCTTCTCTGAGGACTCTGGAATCACATCCACTTCCATCATTCTCTATCCCTTTATCTTGACTTTTTTTCTTCAGTTTGACTTATATTTGTGTATTTATTTCTTCTTCCTTTCTACAATGTAAAGTCCACAAAGGAGAAAATTTCCCTGTTATGTCTATTGCTACATATGCAATAATTAGAATAATGATGGGCATGAAATGAAAACATTTGATAAATGGCTATTGAATAAATATAAGAAAGAATGGGGTCGATGGGTCAGGAAAAACCTTATAATTAAGTTAAATTAAGGAAAACAAGGAGTTAGTCAGATGAGGAGGCAAAGCAGGAAGGTAAATTATAAAGAGTAGAAGCAACAAAACTATTTCTTAACTTTTGCACACAAAATTGACCCTCACCAAATGTCTCTAGTTTGTAAATGCTTGTAAATGACAATGTCAGAAACAGGAAAAGGGCATTGCCTTCCCCAACTACTAACCAAATTTCATTCATAACAATATTTGAATAATTTTAATATATGTAGATATATTAAATACATATAGATATAATATCTATTCTTATAGGAATTCTCTCAAGTAAGAATATAATTATCACACTTTAATGAAACACATATATCCATATTATACTTTTTAAGGTAATCAGTAACATGAGACTATTTTATGCAAAGTATGAACTGAAAATTCATGGAGCAATATAGGTCCATAATTGTTTATCCTCAATTGCAAAATTCAAAAAGCTATTCTCATCTAGAGTTTATTAGTTTTCTTTGTTTAGGTGATACCAAAACTCATTTGAAGGACCTGACATATATGTGAGGCTGTTGTGTGGACATTCATATTTTTACTTCAAAAATGTTAATGTGTTCAATTATGTGGTACTGCAAGTGCTACACAGGGTATAGTTAAAAACATTTATTTCTTCCTAAATTTGGATAAAATTCTGAATGTTGTTTTTAAGGATGTCATATAAAAGATGTGGACCAGTAGAAGCATACAATACAAATTAAAATCTCTAAATTTTGACTTTTCCGATACAATTACAAAGAAAACTAAATTGCTTTCTATAGTATGACATATTAAGATCATATAAAATAGAGAACAAAAGCACTACAACATAAAAAGAAAATTGAAAGCTGCCAGAGTCGTGCTCTAGTGGGTCCAGGGGTCTCTGAAGGATGGATGGTGTCGGTGAGAGAGAGAGTGAGAGAGCCCTGAGATTCTTTCTGGTCACCAGGAAGGCATCTCTGCACTGTCACAAATAGACTGAGACTTTGCTTTATTTATGGTTAAGTGTATGGGGAACAGCACAGAAGTGGCATTTGCTTTAGACAATGATTTTTGCTGAAAAACTTCTTTGATATGTAAAAATTTTCCAGAACATATATTTGTATGCTAGAGTCCAGCTCCGGCCGGGTCCAGGGGTCCCTGAAGGATGGACTGTGTTGGCAAGGGAGGGAGTGAGAGAGCCCCGAGATTCTTTCTGATCACCAGGCAGGCATCTCTGTCCTGTCGGTTTTGGTGTCTTTATTTATAGGTCAAACGATAACATGACATCAGAAAAAGGAATTTTTACAATGGATAGTTCTCTGTGATAAGATGTTTTTGGAAAATATGTAGAAACAGGTGTTGCAGAAGTCTTCTTGCAGAACTGTCCCAATTACAGTGAGGTTGAGTAACAAGAAAATAGCAGGGTGTTCACATTTTAATAACACTAAGATTAAGTCATAGATTTGTAGATACTCTTATCCATCCTCATCACAGCCGCCAGGGTAAAGGAAGGTATTTGTGCAATGTAGGCCTTAGGGAAGGGACTGCTATACATCATCTGTTAGCAAAGGTATATGTGGTAACTTATGTTCTGCTCTTATCTGTTCCTTCTCTCTAAGTTAGGCTCTTTGTCTCCAGGCAAGACTAGATTGTCCAGTTATATTCTTTACGGCACCGGAGAGCCAACCATACCTTTAAAGACTTTAGCTCATTTCCAATACATAGAATAGCCTCTTCGAGTGTATATACCTTTGTGTGTAGTTCTATGATTTCTTGAATAGCTAGGGCATGAGAGACATTTTCGGTTAGTTGATTTACATGTGGAGCTGTATGAACATCTTGGACTAACGCAACGGTAGAAACAGAATTATACATGTAAAGGTCAGTCTTTTATGACTAGGGGTCATTAGCCTGTTCATAGCTCAAGGGAAAGTATGGAGGGAAACAGGAGCTGCTGGAGACACAATGTCTGTTCCCATAATCGAAAGAAGAAGTTCCCACAATAAGTTCCTTCACAAGGTGCAATCATCATACCAGGGCCAGAAAAAGGGGACAAGTCACTCCTGATACCAATCAACAAGGTACCTTGGGGGTGGGGAGTCGGTGCTCAAGCAGAAGTAATTGAGTGGGAGTAGATATCAGTCTGTCATCTGATTGGCAAGAGACCGTGCAAACTTGCTTTAACCTCACCAGGAGTTTTCTCAACTAGTGGGCTCAGAATGGCTCCCAACATTTGTAGAAGACTCATGCATAACCTTTATCAAGTGATTGATGTAGGTAATTTAGATGCTTATCATATGGGGAAGGAAGGTATGTTTAGCATTCAAATACAAGACAATGTTTTTAGCATAGCAAAGGGAAAAGTTAGTTCTTTGTGAGCAGGGGTCAATAGCCTGTTTCCTTAAGAGGAAGTATAAAGAGAAACAGGATTTTCAGGAAATGCAATGTGTGCTCCCATAATCACAAAAGAAGACATTCTTACAATAAGTCCCCTCACAAGGTGCAATCAGCATATTAGGGCCAGAATAAGTCACTCCCAATAAATCAACAAGGTGCCCTGGGGGTTAGTGCTCAAGCAGAAACAATTGAGTGGGGGTCAGTCAGTCATCATCTGACAGCAGGAAGCCTTGCAAACTTACCTTAACCTCACAAGGAGTTTTCTCAACTAGTGAGTTCAGAATGGCTCCCAACAGAAAGCTAATAGGAAATAAATTTTAAAAATAGATATTAAGAGGAATGGCTAGTAAATGTAAAAAACATTTAACTGTACCAATAGTTAAAATTAAATTAAGATTCTATATTTTACCATTATTTTATCAAATTAATACAGATTTTCATTTTTATTTTTTATTATTTTTTAGGTTTATTTCTGTATTTTGAGATAGACAGAGACAGCATGAGAACAAGGGAAGAGCAGAGAGAGAGAATCCCAAGCAGGCTCCACACTGTCAGCACAGAGTTCCACATAGGGCTTGACCTCATGAAACTGTGAGATCATGGCCTGAAACTAAGAATTGGATGCTTAAGTGACTGGATCACCCAGATGCCCCCAGCTTTTCAATTTTAAACATAGGCAGTAGGCAATCTCAAATTGGTACTAAAAGGGTAAAATAGTACAGCACTTCTGGAAAATGTTTTAGGAATATATATATATGTCAAGAGCCTTAAAAATGTTCATCCCCTCCCTTTATTCGGAGAAGTAACACACTTTCAAAATGAACTAAGATATTTATCAACAACTCAGCTGAAGATGTAGGCACAAAGGAAGACTCTTCAATATTGTGTATATAGAAAAATTAAAAACAACATATGCATATAATAAGGAGTTTGTTAAATGTGCCATAGTACAATCACATATAAAATACATATTAAAATTTATATTAATTTAAAAATACAAGCTACAGAACTTCATATGTAGAAATAATTGTAAAATTAGGGGCACCTGGGTGGCTTGATTGATTGAGCATCTGACTCTTAATTTTGGCTCAGGTCAGGAATCCAAGATCATGGAACATTGAGCCCTGCATTGTGCTCCATGCTGAGCATGGAGCCTACTTGAGATTCTCTTTCTACCTCTGCCTTTCTCCCCTGCTTGGGCGCTATCTAAAATTTTTAAAAATAATAATTATTTAAAATAAATGGTTGTAAAATATTAAAGGAACACCTGGGTGGCTTAGTCTAACTGACTCTTGATTTCAGCTCAGGTCATGATCTCACAGTTCGTGGGATCAAGACCTACATCTATCTCTGTGCTGACGGCATGGAGCCTACTTGAGATTCTCTCTCTCCCCCTTTCTCTGTCCCTCCTCCATGTGCTTGCATGTGTTCATGCACACACATTCTCTAACTTTCTCTCTCTCAAAATAAATAAATTTTTAAAAATATTGGGTTACATTGTATGTTGAAAATGAAATTGCATTGGCAATTTTATATAATTCACTTTAATAAATAAAAAAAAGATTGCAAGAAGATACACCAAAACTGCTATTATAGGTGATCTCTACAGGTAGAATTTGGAGTATATTCATTTATCAATCATGTGTTCAATAGTTTCAAGTTTATGAAGTGAACACACTATTATTGTTTCAAGCCAAATATTATCTCAACAAAAATTTTTTTTTTAATAAAAGTCTGACACTTAGCTATACTTAATAAGCTTGTAGACAAGACTTTCTGTTAACAGGTAGCTTATTTCTTCTTAACTATTTTCCACATAATTAGAATAATCAATAGACAAATGACATTTTTTTACTGTTTCATAAGATTCTT